>NC_056432.1:31943445-32153445 GCF_018296145.1 Oncorhynchus tshawytscha
CTCCACCTCTCCATCACCATCACCTCCTCCTGCACTCCCCACTCTTCCTCCTGGCTGTGCCAACGCCTCCATCTCTGCTTCATCTTTCTGAACCTCCTCCTCATCCTCCTCCTCTACAGTGCTGAACTCCAGACGCAGGCGCAGCTCTTCCAGGGGCTCTGGTCCTCGGCAAGAGGTCTGGGCCGCCGTCCCCACCCCAGCCAGCCCAAAGTGTGGCAGCGGCAGGCCCTCCCGCCCCTCAAAGGCCTCGTCATCCAGCAGGGCGTCACGCTCCACGTCCTCAATCTCTATGAAGACCCGCTCCATGTCCAGGAGGGGCGGAGCGCGCACCGGCGTGGAGGGGTCACTGTCCAGGGCCGAGTCAGACAGCCTGCGGAAGTAGTAGTTGTTGTAGGCGGGGTCCACCTCCAGACTGATCATCCTGCAGGGGGAAAGGGGACATGCCGCCCCCTTCTCCTCAAGAGCCTCCTCATAGCAGGGGGACATCCCCGGCTCAGGGGTCCGGTTAGCTGGGTACTCCCCCCCACAGCACTGGGCCTGCAGTCCCTCATGGAGGTCACAGTCTGGGTCGGGGCGGTCAGGACGCCACAGCTTGTTGTGACGCTGCTTACTGGAAGTGGACAAAAGAGATGGGGTGGGGGGTGGGCAAGGAGGAGCATGGGAGATATGCTCAAATAATACACATAGAACATACAGCAAAATCTATAACCTAGGGCACTATTTCAGTGCTTTGATCCCTTGTTGGGCTACCCTAGTTGATCTGGGCTATGGTAATTACAGGGGGTGTAGTCGAGTGTGACTGTACCTGGCATCCAGGATGCCCTCGTACTCAGCCAGCTGTCTCATGAAGCCTGTGTTGGGCCGTGTGATGCTTCTCTTCTGCTTGACAAAGTTGAAGGCCTTCTCCAGTGACCAACCATACTCCTTCATGGCGTAAGCAATAACGGTGGAGGCAGAGCGGCTGACACCCATCTTACAGTGGACCAGACACTTGGAGTGGTTCTTCCTGGTAGGGTTAACACACCGTGAATGTATAGTTAGGAGAATCAGACTAGAATCCTAAGCCAGTTCTGTCACTCAGATGACTGTTCTCTGTCTGTGGCAAAGATAATGACAGTCTTTGTGTTGCTAGTGGTAACCATCTTCAGCTTCCTTCTCTAGGACAACTTTGGTCACAGACTTGGTCCTACACTGCCTCGAATTACCCTAATTACACCCCAGTCAAGTCACTCACAGTTCTCTGTAAGCTACTATTACTGTACCTCAAGTGAAACAGCAGGAAGATACATGTACTACCAACGTGGTTCTGACCAAGAGAGAATAAATTAATGTATGAATTTTAAAAAAGGATTATACAGGAGTGTGTTATGGTAAAGAATAGCTTGCTTTATCAACTCTATCCCTCGCAATATCTCTGTCCTTTCCATCCCTCTTACCTGTTTCGAGGCAAACATGACTTACTTTGCTTTAACTATGAAGTTGTATGTCTCGTTCCAGTGGGCCAGCAGGTCTGTCGTCTCCTCATCATAGACCCGTATGTTGTGGTAGGAGAATGTTCCTGGGAAGAAGTTATCTATCTCCCTGGTGACGTTGAGGATATAGCCCACCCTTGTGAAGAGACAGACAATACCCCATAATACTCCCACAATATTCTGACTCACACCAATGACTAATCTATGTTCTAATCGATGAGGCAACCTTCGTGACAACTCATCGTGTTCATGACAACTTTAATGTCTCTGAAAAAGTCCATTGACAGTGTTGGAGACATCACAGCCAATAATGGATTCACTCTATGGAATAGAAATGTCTGGAAGCGAGGAAAAGGCTGTACTTACCCAGTGTCCTGAAGCTCTTCCAGATTGGAGGCATTCCATTCAGATCCCTGCAAACAAACGTGGAAAAATGTCAGACTTAACTGCACATAAATACACAGTCAATTCGTCCACATGCTGAGCAGTTATGGCTGTCCAAGTGTGGCTCTTCCAGAGTACTACTTTTTCTAGCAGTATCAGCCAAATATCATGGCTTCAGCAGGCCAGATCTTATTGAGACAATAGATAATCCGACCTCAAACAATGAGAAAGCTCTAAAAATGCACTTGATTCATCAGATTAAGCAGAGTTTGAGTAGCCTGAGTGCCAGTCTGTTTGTGCTAGCATGCCAAATTCTTCTCACAATGACAGCAATGGAGTTGGGAAGAGCAGAGACAGATCTGGGACCAAGCTAGAGATTGAGCGGTACCAAGCAGTTCTGGATAAGGAGTTGTTGCCAGGTGACTAACCAGATAGAGGTGGTCAAATATGAGTGTTGCCTTGTCCATCTGGCCCAGGATCAGCAGCATCTCGTTGTCGATGAATTCCTTGTACTGCATCAGGTTACAGCTCATATGCTGCTCCAGCTCCGTCCGGATCTGAGGGGACAGCAAACTCATCAACTCCCAACCATTTGATATTCTACCATTTGTACTTGTAATATTCCTGACTACAGTTTCAAATACATCAAATAATGTCCGGTCAAAATTGACTGAAGACTACACTACAAGTCAGTAAGGCTGTAATGCAAAGATGTTTGTTTTCAATACTGTGTCCCAAATGGTACCCTATTCCATATTTTGTTCACTTCTTTTGACCAGAGCCCTATTGGCCTGGTCAAAAGTAGTGCACTATAAAAGGGAGGGCACGCAGCTAATGTGTGCATTTAGTTCATCCCTCCCCACAGCTTACCTGTTTAGAGGTGACGTTCTCCAGGTCCTGAAACATCATGATGCTACGGAGTTTGGCTTTGATAAGGCACTCTGTCCGCTCCCTTTCTGTGGGCCTGCATCAGCAGAGGCAAACACACAGAGGCTTCATCAGCACACTACTCTACTCTCAGTCAATGGGTCAGTCAGGACCAGCAGACCATCACACGTTTCCTCTACTGTCCATCTCGTTCTACATGTTTGACTTTGTGTGAAACTATTCACGTTATTTCATATCCATTTGCAATTTCTGTAGACTCACTTGTCGACAAACATGGTGGGAGAGTCAGGCCGCAAGGTCTCCAGGTCTCTCATGGCGTTCCACTCGTTGATGCAGCTCTGCTCTGAGGCGATGCAGCTCTCATAGTAACCCATCCAGGTGAGGGCCATTCCCCCGGGGAAGTAGTTGTACCTGCGGGACACCTCACACACCTTGTGGAGGATCTGCAGAGCCGACCTGGGACAGGGGTTAGAAAGAGACTCTGGTCAAAGTAGGTCAATTTATCTTCAATCAACCATCTTTGTTAATCTGGGAGAAATTTGGTGCAGTATAATCATTTTCTACCAATAGGCTTTTAATGGGTAATGAGCTGATTCACATTAACAAATGGCATTCATTTTAGGCTGGGTATCTGTAAAGCACTGTGTGACAATTGCTGATGTAAAAAGGGAAATATAAAATACACTTGATTGATTGATGCATGCACCTGCATCTCTACACCAGTATTTGGCAGAGTATTTTGAAATGCCTCAACTGTGTGGTCTGATATGAATTCAGCAGCCAATGTATTGATGTGGGATTGCTTCATTAACAACAATGTATTAATGTGGGATTGCTTCATTAACAACAATGTATTGATGTGGGATTGCTTCATTAACAACAATGTATTGATGTGGGATTGCTTCATTAACAACAATGTATTGATGTGGGATTGCTTCATTAACAACAATGTATTAAGCAGTCATTCCTACGGCTGTGTCTACTCACCACATGGCCTGTACAGACACAGGTTTGAAGACATGATTCCGGCTCACTGTGTTCACACTGAAACCCCTGAGGGAGACACAAGACAGGCAATGACTCTCCCTGATCACACACTGATTCATACCTAGTAACCACTAAAACATAACTCTCTATCAAAACACATGTGGTGGTCAAAGTCATTTTAGCACATTAGCCTGTGCTGAGCTCAGTGTCTTTTTCTGGACCGGTATTCCAGTTATAGGTATTCCAGTTATTCCAGTTACTGGTATTCCAGTTACAGGTATTCCAGTTATTACAGAGTTACGCAAACAGAGCTGTTTCTCTCCAGAGTGTACAGCAGGGGGCTGTAGTCTGACAGAGGGGTCACAGATACAGAACAATTGTATGTCTATGAGGGACTCGCTCACCCGTCTCCATCCAGATGGATCTTGGTGTCACTCCACAGAGGCAGCACCATGCCAACGGAGCAGCTTTTACTGGGAACAACACAAAAAGACATGTTCCCAGCAGATCAACACACCTGGTTTGACTTCAAATGGAGATGCTGCTACAACAACAACAAGGGTCTAACAGCTGGCATCAAGGACAACCATAGCAAGTGAGGAAAGAGACACACACACACACACGTACACGCACACACACACACGTACACACACACACGTACACACACACACTGGCCCAGGCCCATACACACCTGTCCTTGTCGCTGAAGTCTATGCCCAGCAGGATGTTCTCCTCTGTGTCCTGTCGTCCGCTGGTGTACACCACCACCATGTAACGCACTCTGTCTGACCAGGCACTCTCCAACCGCACCGCCTGTAGCAGGGGACGTGACAGTTTCATCAACTCTTTCACAAACAACGAGGCTACATTGCCTACCTATCCACGCACCTCTCCCAACATGTGAATCTGATAAAAAGGTCATACAAACGGACTCATAGAGGGTACACACAGTCTGACTGCAGGTCTGCTGCATCATGTAATTCCACACGCACAAGACATGGGCATAACACCCACACAGTCCAACCGTCACACACACACACACACACACACTCCAATCCTATAAAGCAATCTCTCACAGTCAAAAACAGTTTGTTAATACATGGGAGGCATCATTCCAATGGAGTGTGAGAACATAGTGGTAGATAAACTAATAAACTCTTCATTTCACAGACACCATGGAAACACTTGGCAATGCTCTTCTGTGTGAGTTCAAACATGTTCTCATTATCTAATAATTACAGTGAGCAAACAAGTCTTTAGTACACAGAGGTGAAATAAAAACAATTAAAGTATTTAGTACACAATAAAAAGCATTCAGGCAGGTTGACTATGTCATGGTGCCAGGTGGTTAGTCACTGGCCAGGGTTGTGGGGAAGTGTGTGTGTGTTGTCTCTTACCAGTTTGATTCGGTCCTCCGAGCGAAGAATGTTGATCATCACCTGCAGGTGCTGAGGTAAGTCTCCTGTTGAAAGAGAAGAACAGGAAAAAAATAAAGACCTGGTTGGTTAGTGTCATCAGACAACATCGTTGAGTGAGTGAGCAACTGCAGGCACAATTTGCTAGTGCCATGAAAGGTTACATAGCAGAGAACAATGCCCTCCAGAACTGGGTATTGGGCATTTCCATGTAAAAGGATCCACGAACACAAACATGTGAAGTTCATAGGAGCATATCAAATTGGGTATTAAATTAAAGTTAAGAGCGTATATTTTGGGGAAATGAAGGCATATCCAATTTTTTTTTTTAAATTGTCCATCTTAACAATTAGGCATAAGTAAAGGCTTTGATTTCTGGATTCAGAAAGAAAAGGACTCTTAGGAAAAATCTTAAAAGTTATCAGAAATACATCAAAACACAATAATGTTGACGTAAAGATCCCTGCCAACTAATATCAACATATATTTCATATTGGAGGAATTGTTTACCTTCTGTAAGTTTAAGAAATATTACCTTGTGCCTGGTAATTCCTTTACCAAAAACCCACATACCGTGCATTCAGAAAGTATTCACACCCCTTGACATTTGACATTTTATTGTGTTACAGCCTGAATTTAAAATGGATTAAATTAAGATTTTTTTGGTCACTGGCCTACAAACAATACCCCATAATGTCAAAGATGGATTATGTTTTTAGAAATGTTTACTAATTCATGAAAAAAGAAAAAAGTAAATAAGTATTCAACCCCTTTGAGTAAACATTTGCTTAACAAGTCACAAAAGTTGCATGGACTCACTCTGTGTTTAATAATAGTGTTTAACATCATTTTTGAATGACAACCTAATTTCTGTACCTCACACATACAATTATTTTTAAGGTCCATCAGCCGACAGTGAATTTCAAACACAGATTCAACCACAAAGACCTGGGAGGTTTTCTAATGCCACACAAAGAAGGGCACCTATTGGTAGATGGGTAAATATTAAAATAAAGCAGACATTGCACATGCCTTTGAACATTTCTGTAAAAAAAAACGATAGTTGTGTTCCTATTTTTTGTTGTCTCAGGTTGTTGACAGTAGGTGCACCCGATTCAGCTGCCCTGCATGCCAGGTAGGAAAACTGTTGCAATTCTGAACCATTTCATGTGTCTGAAGGTATAAACTCTGCCTTCCCGGCGGCCCAGAGAGCATATCAGGTGCACTATAAACCTACCGCTGACTGATCGTATGGCTCAGATAACCATCTCCGCAGTAACGTAGCAGGCATAAAAGAAAGCTACAGCTAAGTTGATACTGTGAGATTTCAAAACGTTTAAAACCATGACTAGAGAGAGACTGTCAACAAATACAGCAAAGTGTTGCTGTTTTTATGAGTGAGTTCATGTTTAAGTTCTCACTCAGCACTGTCAACACTTTGTATTCAACACTTTTATAAGTCATTAAATGCGCGTTCTTCCATTTCCACTCAGTGCCTCAATAAGCACTGCAGCAGTAATGAATGAGTAGGGAAGTGTAACTATAGCTTTACATTGTTGTTATTATTAGCAGCTTGGGTCTTTTTTAATATAAAGGAATATTTACCTTTCTCTGTTCATAGGAGTAACAACATGAATTTGGCATTGAGGCAGAAATAATGTGGTGAGACTCGAGTTTTGCCATCAGCTGGAAGACGGTGTACCTTTTTGGCCAGTGTCATTGGAGGAAATGTAGAGCGGAGGGATTTTGAGAGGCGACCATCAGCCCAATAAAAAGCTATTTATTTAAATGTACGCTCACTCAGCTGTGCTTCACAAGTAATACAACAACGGATCTATTACCGGTATGATCAGATAGCCTACCTTCAATTTTGAAATATATATTTTTTTAATTGCCCAAACAACAATGCATTGGCAGGGCAATTCAAGCTAAGCCAATATGCGGTGATAATGTATTGGGCCTATGGCTTACTGCACAAACCTCATTGCTAAAGTACTATTTTTAATTGGTTAATGTTGCATAGGCTTACGAGTGGTAGATCTCGGCTTGCATTTTGACTCAAAGTAATCTTGACTCAGAAAAGGTTGGTGACCACTGTTCTAGTGTTTTCCCTGTTAACATGATCTACGTTTCCCTTTACTGTGATAATTGATATCGAATCCACACAATATTAGCCACTCTCAATGCAGCATACCGAAACAAATCTAACTATGCAAGAGATTTTGTTGTAAGCAGAACGCATCGGAGTATGATTCTATTGCATTGACAAGCACTACTTAGCCCCTACTGTACACAGACCGGTGTGGCATAAACAATCAGAGCTGTAGTAGGTCTAGAAGTAAATAGACCATTGATCTGTACCATTTACTTTGAACTGGACTGTGTTAACAGCATGAGCAGTCGTGAGTAGATGCACTTGTTTTGAGATCAAAGCGAGAGCTGCATGTAGCCATGTGTGCACATTTTGTCCGTTGCTAGTTTGTGAGTCACTAGCTCAGTTATAGATCATTTGTAGTCAGCCATAGGTGAGAGAGCACAAAATGTATTGACATCTTTGAAGAGAGTCAGGTAAAGAGCATTTTTTTGTCTTAAATGGTCCGTTTTGTATTTGAGTAGGCAATAGGCAGAGGGTAGTAACATTTTTCTGATTCTCTGTAATAATGGTATGGTAATAATAACACATTTGATTTTGTAAAGTGGTTTCTTGCATCAAACAACACAACAACATGTTCAGTCAATTCCTTGTCTGAAGGACAAGTGGATACACAGGTCAATGTCAAGCCCCTGCATGTTTTTTTTTCTTTCTTCCAAAAGTCTCATGGAATGTAGGCCGACATTGAACACTAAACATTGGCTGCTACTGTAGGCTGAACGATAGAACAGCTATTTCCATGTTAAAATGTTATGGGATGCATTATCTCCATTGTTTTTTATTGTAAGCCACCCTGGTAGGCCTACATTATGATCAAATAGCCACAGTTGCCGACATGGCCACTGTTAAAACTGTAACTTAAAGCGAGTACAGCCTCCTCAGTGTTCACAGAATTTTGACAAATCTCAAGTTTGTGTTGAGCAGACCTGAAATTTGCTCAGTGCCTAAAAAATGTAGGGAAAATTAATCCCTACCACGTCTTTGAAACTGTTTTTAATTGCATATCTGAATAAGTGCAAGCTATTGTTAATCACTCCCTGTTCATGCACTTTCCCCAATGCATTAAAACTGCTATGGTGAAACCTCTTCTGAAGAAAAGTAATCTAGATTCTTCAGCTCTTAGCAATTTTCAGCTCTTTCATCTCCAACCTTCCATTCTTCAGCAAAATTCTGGAGAAATTGGTTTTGAAACCAATGATTTTTTAAGTACCAATTATTTAAAACGTCCAATCTGGTTTCCGTGCCCACCACAGCACAGAGACAGCCTTAGTTAAAGTTTTAAATTATCTTAGAGCCAACTATGGCTGTCACGACTTCCGCCGAAGTTGGTCCCTCTCCTTGTTCGGGCGGCGTTCGGCGGTCGACGTCACCGGCTTTCTAGTCACTACCGATCCATGTTTCATTTTCGTTTTGTTTTGTCTTCATTATACTCACCTGGTTTCCATTCCATAATCAGTGTTCCTTATTTAACCCTCTGGCTTCCCCTGTTGTTTTGTGCGTGATTGTTTTTGTCAAGTGGTTCCGTGTACGTGATCTGGATTGTTTATGTTTATCCTTGTTGGATTATTGTTGAATTTGAGTAAATATCGTGGCTTTACTCATACCTGTGTCCTGCGTCTGACTCCGCCTTATTCCATTCACCTAGAACATTGACAATGGTGAACCCATTTAGTCGACAGGTCGATTGCTTGGTCGACCAAGATGTTTTTGGTCGAGCAGTCGCAAATATTTTTATTTTTGTCAAGGTGCACAAGACACCTGATTTGCGCCTATATCAGTGGACTAATCCATTGCGGAGACCACAGGGATGGCACAGTCCATCACTCTAAGACATGTGATACTGAAATTGTATAAGGTTATATTATGCAAAAAATAATGGTGCAACACTAATAAATCAAATATTATTTTATAACAAATGCGCTTTCTCCCGGGTTGGATACGGTCGCTGTCCGCGGTTCTGAACCATAATCTTCCTTGAATTGGTGCCTTTCCCTATGTTGTTTTGTGCATAATAGCAAAGTTAACCGGCAAATTGGGATTGAGAACAAAGCGGCGGAGGCAGCAGAGATGAGGAAACAGCCCTTGCCTTAGCCTAATTGTCTTAGAAAATTAAGGAGATTTAATAAGGTCTATAATAAAAAGCCTAACTGTTAAATGTGCCTGGCTTTAGAAATCATCCACATAAATAAGAGAGATCTTAATTCTGTTGCTTGTTTGAGTGGTTGTTTAATAGCCTACTGTTTCCTTGAGCACCAAGCCTCATGCAACAGCAAAATGTTGGATAAAGCAATTTCACAGATTCGGCTGTTTTTAAATCTTTGCTATGCTGTAATAAAGGCTTTTAAAAAATGTTAGAACAGATTGGTATTACTTATCATTTATTTGGTGTTGTTTACACTGTTCCAAACAGGCAGAAAAATAATATTGTAATCTAACAGCACCTGTTTGTCACACATAATATGCAAGTAGCTCTCACTCCTATTCCCTCCTTTTTCTTGATCTCCTTCTTATTGTTATAATTACAATTATTATTATGATCATCTTTATAATTATAAGTAACGTAGTTATCATTAGGCCTATAATTCAATATAAATTCTACCTTATCAATCATTCATTCATTCATGCCATCACACGAGACATTCATGCTGTGAAATGCAGTCAAGCATTTTAGTTTTAAAATGAAATGAAGGGAGCTTTGAATAATTAGTCTAAACAATAAATAAACCGCAATTACGAATGCAACTGTTTTCAGTCTGCTGTAATAAAGGCTTTATATATATATTTTTTCCCGTTAGACATTCTCTCTGGTACACTTATTTAGTGTTGTTTACACTGTTCTAAATGGTCATTTAAAAAAATAATATTGTAATCTAACAGCAATTGTTTGGCACATAATACTCAGAAAATACTTTCTCATATGCCCTCCTTTTTATTGATATCCAGTAGTTTCCACAACTAAGTCAAATGTCTTCCACAGATCTGACTTCCACTTTCCCTCCTGAGAAACCAACAAACGTTTGCCCGTTTTTCTTTTTCACATCCTCGGGATCCATTTTTCTGTCGCCATTACTGTGTTAGGATTTTGTTATAACCAATTTACTGGTGTGATTATGATAGACTATAGGTCAGGCCCTATTGGTCACATGCATACAACGCTTACAGGGTTGACGGAATAGGGAATGTTTTTCATAAAACAAATGAGGGATTTCGGTAACAGAACTTTTCAGTCAATGTCCAAAATTACGTTGCAGCTTCAGAACAGACAGCGGCGTAATACTGCAATGCTCTTCTGTCTGGTGTACCCAAGAAAGCCATTGGTCAACTGCAAAACATACAGAATGCAGCAGCAAGTGTACTGACCAAGACCAGATGGAGAGCACACATTACACCGGTTTTAAAGTCTCTGCACTGGCTGCCTGTGAGTTTTAGAATACATTTTAAGACTCTTCTAGTGGTTTTCAAATCAATCCACGATTGTGCACCCCAATACACATTAAATCAAATCAAATTTTATTTGTCACATACACATGGTTAGCAGATGTTAATGCGAGTGTAGCGAAATGCTTGTGCTTCTAGTTCCGACAATGCAGTAATAATCCAACAAGTAATCTAACTAACAATTCCCCCCCAAAAAACTACTGTCTTATACACAGTGTAAGGGGATAAAGAATATGTACATAAAGATACCTGGGGTACTAATGTAAGAAATAACAAGTAAAAAAACAAAAAACTGCATAGTTTCCTAGGAACGCGAAGCGAGGCGGCCATCTCTGTCGGCGCCGGAAATTAGGCATGCTTTTAAGTTATGTAGAGAGGGAGACATTAAGAGAGACAGCAAAGGGAGGGCTACTCGATATGGCGGCGTTAAATGACAACCCTAACCACTACAGTGATCAGTAAAGAGTGGCAGCCAAACATGTGTCAGTCAAGGTATTCTGATGACTGGCAAACAAACTATGTCCTCTCCTCCTGGGCGGCTTTAATTACAGCTGTCGGCGCCACGCTGGCTCTGGGCATGTTCCCCTGCTTCATGGCGCATCCATAGGTAGACGCCTCATAAAGACACGTTCAGACATATATTCATTTACATGTATTAATAAGTTAGTACTTTACTCTGCAACTGTTCTGGGCCTTAACAGCCAGGGGCTACAGGAGTTCTCAGCTCAGCTCAGACTCACAACCGAGACAAATGCTAATCTCTGCATTTGGTTTGGTTGAGTCCGACATCAGTTGACACGCAGGTATCTTTCTTTTTGTTTTGGAAGTTCTGCAAGTTCTTCACTGGGTGGTGTTTTCATGACATCTCCTGCCACTGCTACTGCTCTGACAAAAAGATAGTGGCCAGCCAAGATTTGGGCCAGCAATGGTTGGTTACTAAGGCAGAAGGAACCGCACAGTGTGGCCTCAGCTCATGGATCGGAAATCAGTCACCTCACAACCTGAGGGCACCGCTAAGTATTCTAACTACAAGGCGCAATGTTCACTGGCAGTAGGCTACAGGATGAACATTACCCAAAGGCCAGGCTAAGGAGATTATCCAATCCTGTTTGAAAACATTCTGTCCTACAGAAAACAACCTAAAAAAAAATGGACTGTTCACTTTCCAAATGCAGCACTTTCTCTATAAGAAACACATGACTGCATCCTCCAATAACTGCCTACCAACTCAATCACTCAATGCGGGCTAGCAGCCAATTCTGATTGTGCTCAAGTTCAGTCAATTCACTTGGTGACGCAAACCATTACAAATTCCATTTGAATTCACTTCAACAAGGAAACCAAAAATGAGAAACCAACTGAAATCAAATGAACAAAATATTAGCTCACAGAGTAAAATCAAATCAAATCAAATCAAATAAATAAAACTAGAACAGCATTGGGAGAAAAAAAACCTGGTTCTCTGTGATATTGAGAGTGCATGTTAAGCTCTCCCAAGCAGCTGCAGGATCTTGTTTTTAACCAATTAAAACCTTTGCCTTAGAATCATACTTGAAATATCGTACTTTACATTATACGGGTGGCTAAACACTGGAACCTTCTGCACATCTACCATTCCAGTGTTTAATTGCTATATTGTAATTACTTTGCCACCATGGCCTATTTATTGCCTTAACTTCCTTATCTTACCTCATTTGCACTCACTGTATATAGACTTTTTGTTTTCTTTTGTTCTACTGTATTATTGACTGTATGTTTTGTTTATTCCATGTGTAACTCTGTGTTGTTGTATGTGTCGAATTGCTATGCTTTATCTTGGCCAGGTCGCAGTTGCAAATGAGAACTTGTTCTCAACTAGTCTACCTGGTTAAATAAAGGTGGGGGAATAAAAAAAATGTAAACATTTAAAAAAAACTCATATCCTTTTATACTAGGTCCTATGGTTTACCATATGGCTTTGCAAGACATTGAAGCTTTGAATAGACTCGCAGATAGATGACTAGGTTACAAAATAGATGACTGCCAAATAGGGCTGACCCCAACTGTCAACTGGTTGATTGTTTGGTCATTGGGCTGTTGGTTGACCAAGATCGTTAGAATGGAGCAGTAACAAATATACAGTGCCTTCAAAAAGTATTCTGACCCCTTGACTTTTTCAAAATTGTTGGGTTACAGCCTTATTCTAAAATGTATTAAAATATTATTTTACTCAATCTACACACAATAACCCACAATGACAAATATAAAAACATGTTTTTGGAAATAAAAAACTGAAATATCACATTTACATAACTATTCAGACCCTTTACTCAGTACTTCGTTGAAGCACCTTTGGCACCGCTTACAGGATTGAGTCTTCTTGGGTATGACGCTACAAGCTTGGCACACCTGTATTTGGGGAGTTTCTCCCATTCTTCCCTGCATATCCTCTCAAGCTCTGTCAGTTTGGATGGGGAGCGTCGCTGCACAGCTATTTTCAGGTCTCTCCAGAGATGTTCGATCAGGTTCAAGTCTGGGCTCTGGCTGGGCCACTCAAGGACATTCAGAGACTTGTCCCGAAGCCACCACAGTGTTGTCTTGGCTGTGTGCTTAGGGTCGTGGTCCTGTTGGAAGGTGAACCTTCGCCCCAGTCTGAGGTACTGAGTGCTCTGGAACAGATTTTCATCAAGGATCTCTCTGTACTTTGCGCTGTTCATCTTTGTCTCAATCCTGACTAGTCTCCCAGTCCCTGCCGCTAAAAAACATTCCCACAGCATGATGCTGCCACTACCATGCCACCACCTGGCACCACCATGCCAGGTTTCCTACAGACGTGACGCTTGACATTCAGGCCAAAGAGTTTAATCTGGATTTCATCAGACCAGAGAATCTTGTTTCTCATGGTCTGAGAGTCTTTAGGTGCCTTTTAGCAAACTCCAAGCGGGCTGTCTTGTGCCGTTTAGTGAGGATTGGCTTCCGTCTGGTCACTCTACCATAAAGGCCTGATTGGCCTGAAGGTTCTCCCATCTCCACAGAGGAGCTCTGTCAGTGTGAGCATTGGGTTCTTGGTCACCAAGACTCTTCTCCCCTGATTGCTCAGTTTGGCCGGGCGGCCAGCACTAGGAAGAGTCTCGGTGGTTCTAAACTTCTTCCATTTAAGAATGATGGAGGACACTGTGTTCTTGGGGACCTTCAGTGCTGCAGACATTTTTTGGTACCCTTCCCCAGATCTGTGCCTCGACACAATACTGGCTTGGTTTTTGCTCTGACATGCACTGTCAACTGTGGGACCTTATATCGACAGGTGTGTGCCTGTCCAAATCAATTGAATTTACCACAGGTCGAGTCCAATCATGTTGTACAAACATCTCAAGGATGATCAATGGAAACAGGATGCACCTGAGCTCAATTTCAAGTCTCATAGCAAAGGGTCTGAATACTTACAGTATGTAAATAAAGGTAACTGTTTTCTTTGTTCTAAAAACCTGTTTTCACTGTCATTAAGGGGTACTGTGTGTACATTGCTGAGGATTTTGTATTTATTTCATCCATTTTAGACTAAGGCTGTAACGTAACAATATGTGGAAAAAGTCAAGGGATCTGAATACTTTCTGAAGGCACTGTACATACAGTATATATATTTGCGCCCATCTCAGTGAACTAATCCATTGCAAAGTCTGTTTTTACATCAATTAAGAATGACAATAGTTCTGCAATGTATTTGAAAAATCTTTCCAGCTCTCTCCCTTTTGATAACCACTTGAAAGTGAGTTACTTTTTAGGTTTGTATGAGTTTCCTTAAGATAGAATTTTGATCAACCACATGACAATGATTTTGAGATATGACATTATTATAAATTAAATGAAACTGTTTCATGAAAATATGCATACGAAAACCATAACTGGCACGCAGATCGGTAGAAATGGTAAGATAAATTGGCATTCAACATGAGAAAGGTTGCAGATTCCTTGTTCCTATTACCAGCAACTTCAGGAGAGTAATGGCAAAATCTGCTAAAGCCAGCAGGAGCGGGAAGAGGATAGATGGGTCAGGTGGCGCCCTCTTGGCGTCTTAACATATCAAACCGTAAGCTTAAAGCATCAGACGAACTCAATGTTTACTAACGACATGCCAATGACTGAGTAAAGCCAGAGTGTCTATGTATGTGGATGACTCAACACTATACACATCAGCTACTACAGCGACTGAAATGACTGCAACACTCAACAAAGAGCTGCAGTTAGTTTCAGAGTGGGTGGCAAGGAATAAGTTCGCCCTAAATATTTCTACAACTAAAGGCATTGTATTTGGAACCAAACCCTAAAGATCAACCAAATCATGTGGAAATTGAGCAAGTTGAGATGACTAAACTGCTTGGAGTAACCCTAGATTGTAAACTGTCATGGTCAAAACATATTGACGCAGTAGTAGCTAAGATGGGGAGAAGTCTGTCTATAATCAAGCAATGCTCT
This sequence comes from Oncorhynchus tshawytscha, assembly GCF_018296145.1. Taxonomy (NCBI): domain Eukaryota; kingdom Metazoa; phylum Chordata; class Actinopteri; order Salmoniformes; family Salmonidae; genus Oncorhynchus; species Oncorhynchus tshawytscha. Next base: position 31,958,634 of record NC_056432.1, read on the forward strand.
GCCTTCTTAACAACACTATCAAAAAAGGACTTAGGAAAATTGTAATTGGCTCAGAACAGGGCAGCACGACTGGCCCTTGGATGCACACAGAGAGCTAATATTAATAATATTGTGGCAGACAGCAGGGAGAGGTGAGGGGAGTGGTAATTGAGGTTGCCGACTCCACCCCCGCGCCTTATATGGACTTCCTACACCAACGAGGGTGTAGGTCGTTAAGCCAGGGAGTGCTTGGGAATAAAAGAGGAAGCAACCTGTCCAAAGGGGTAGAGGAGCGAACCGAGAGAGAGAGAGAGGTAGAGAGGTAGAGAGGTAGAGAGAGAGGTATATATATAGAGAGAGGTATATATATAGAGAGAGGTATATATATAGAGAGGTATAGAGAGAGAGAGGTATATATATAGAGAGAGGGGTATAGAGAGAGAGAGAGAGAGGTATAGCGAGAGAGGTAGAGAGAGAGAGGTGTATATATATAGAGAGAGGTATATATATAGAGAGAGAGGTATATATATAGAGAGAGGTATAGAGAGAGAGAGGGGTATATATATAGAGAGAGAGGTATAGAGAGAGAGAGAGGTATATAGAGAGAGAGAGGTATATATATATATAGAGAGAGAGGTATAGAGAGAGAGAGGTATATAGAGAGAGAGGTATATATATATAGAGAGAGAGGTATATATATATAGAGAGAGGTATATATAGAGAGAGGTATATAGAGAGAGAGGTATATATAGAGAGAGGTATATATAGAGAGAGGTATATATATAGAGAGGTATATATATAGAGAGAGGTATATATAGAGAGAGAGGTATATATAGAGAGAGAGGTATATAGAGAGAGAGAGGTATATATAGAGAGAGAGGTATATATATAGAGAGAGAGGTATATATAGAGAGAGAGGTATATATATAGAGAGAGAGGTATATATATAGAGAGAGAGGTATATATAGAGAGAGAGGTATATATATAGAGAGAGGTATATATAGAGAGAGGTATATATATAGAGAGAGGTATATATATATAGAGAGAGAGGTATAGAGAGAGAGAAATAGAGAGAGAGAAAGGTATAGAGAGAGAGGTATAGAGAGGTATAGAGAGAGAGAGGTATAGAGAGGTATAGAGAGAGAGGTATAGAGAGAAGTATACCTCTCTCTCTCTATACCTCTCTCTCTATACACCTCTCTCTCTATACCTCTCTCTCTCTATACCTCTCTCTCTCTATACCTCTCTGGCTCTCAAGAAAAGACAGGCTATGTGCTCACTGCCCACAAAATGAGGTGGAAACTGAGCTGCACTTCCTAACCTCCTGCCCAATGTATGACCATATTAGAGAGACATATTTCCCTCAGATTACACAGATCCACAAAGAATTCGAAAACAAATCCAATTTTGATAAACTCCCATATCTACTGGGTGAAATTCCACAGTGTGCCATCAAAGCAGCAAGATTTGTGACCTGTTGCCACGAGAAAAGGGCAACCAGTGAAGAACACGCACCATTGTAAATACAACCCATATCTATACTTATTTATTTTATCTTGTGTCCTTTACCATTTGTACATTGTTAAAACACTGTATATATATATATATAATATGACATTTGTAATGTCTTTATTGTTTTGAAACTTCTGTATGTGTGATGTCTACTGTTAATTTTTTATTGTTTATTTCACTTGATATATTATCTACCTCGCTTGCTTTGGCAATGTTAACACATGTTTCCCATGCCAATAAAGCCCTTGAATTGAATTGAATTGAATTGATATCTGTGTGATTACCCGTTGTGACCTGGACTGTCGGACTACCTCCCTTGTGTACCAGACCAGATTGGCTGAGAACCCGAGTGTGAGGACTACCCCTGGAAAATGGAACAGACAATGTTCACAGCTTGTGGACTGTGAGGTGACTGGTGAATTCCCATGTACAAAAACTCCTAATAAACTTCCTATTTGCATTCTAATTGTGCTACTGGTGCCTGTTTTGTTATTGAACTTGCTGTCGCCTGCTACAATATGCATGTCAATCTTTCCTGGCTGAAAGGGAAGGAGAGACTGACTTCATCACTACTTTTATTTATGAGAGGTATTGACATGTTGAATGCACCGAGCTGTCTGTCTAAACTACTGGCACACAGCTTAGACACCCATGCATACCCCACAAGAGGTCTCTTCACAGTCCAAGTCCAGAACAGACTATGGGAGGCACACAGTACTACATGGAGCTCTATTCTACATCAAGTAACTGACGCAAGCAGTACAATTAGATTTTTTTTATTATTAAAAAAAAACACAGCTGGAACAGCTGGGACTGTGACGCAACACATGCATACACACAAACACAATAACATACGCACTATACATACACATGGATTTGGTAGTGGTGGAGTAGGGGCCTGAGGGCACACAGTGTGTTATGAAATCTGTGAATGTATTGTCTTTTTTTTTAAATTGTATAAACTACCTTAATTTTGCTGGACCCCAGGAAGAGTAGCTGCTGCTTTGGCAGCAGCTAATGGGGATCCATAATAAATACAAATGTACAGTACCAGTCAAAAGTTTGGACACACCTACTCATTCAAGAAACTCTTTATTTTTACTATTTTCTACATTGTAGAATAATAGTGAAGACAAAACAATGAAATCATTTTGTAAACAAAAAAGTTAAACAAATCAAAATATATTTTCTATTTGAGATTCTTCAAAGTAGACACACTTTGCCTTGGTGACAGCTTGGCACACTCTTGGCATTCTCTCAACCAGCTTCATAAGGTAGTCAGTCACCTGGATGCATTTCAGTTAACAGGTGTGCCTTGTTAAAAGTTCATTTGTGGAATGTCTTTCCTTCTTAATGCGTTTGAGCCAATCAGTTGTGTTATAACACGGTAGTTGTGGTATACAGAAGATAGCCCCCATATAATGGCAAAAACAGCTCAAATAAGCAAAGAGTAACGACAGTCCATCATTACTTTAAGACATGAAGGTCAGTCAATGCGGAAAATGTCAAGAACTTTGAAAGTTTCTCCAAGTGCAGTCGCAAAAACCATCAAGCGCTATCATCAAACTGGCTCTCATGAGGACAACAACAGGAAAGGAAGACCCAGAATTACCTCTGCTGCAGAGGATAAGTTCATTAGAGTTAACTGCACCTCAGATTGCAGCCCAAATAAATGCTTCACAGAGTTCAAGTAACATACACATCTCAACATCAACTGTTCAGAGGAGACTACGTGAATCAGGCCTTCATGGTCGAATTGCTGCAAAGAAACCACTACTAAAGGACACCAAGAAGAAGAGTTTTGCTTGGGCCATGAAACACGAGCAATGGACATTAGACAGGTGGAAATCTGTTCATTGGACTGATGAGATTTTTGGTTCCAACCACCGTGTCTTTGTGAGACGCAGAGTAGGTGAACAGATGATCTCTGCATGTGTGGTTCCCACCGTGAAGCACGGAGGAGGTGGTGTAATGGTGCTTTGCTGGTGCCACTGTTGGTGATTTATTTAAAACTCAAGGTACACTTAACCACCATGGCTACCACAGCATTCTGCAGTGATACGCCATCCCATCTGGTTTGTGCTTAGTGGGACTATCATTTGTTTTTCAACAGGACAATGACCTAAAACATACATCAAGGCTGCTTCAGGGCTATTTGACCAAGGAGAGTGATGGAGTGCTGCATCAGATGACCTGGCCTCCACAATCACCAACCTCAACCCAATTGAGATGATTTGGGATGAGTTGGACCGCAGAGTGAAGGAAAAGCAGCCAACAAGTGCTCAGCATATGTAGGAACTCCTTCAAGACTGTTGGAAAACCATTCCTTATGACGCTGGTTGAGAGAAGGCCAAGAGTGTGCAAAGTTGTCATCAAAGCAAAGTATAGCTATTTTTTGAAGAATCTAAAATCTAAAATGTATTTTGATTTAACACTTTTTTGGTTACTACATGATTCCATATGTGTTATTTCATATGTGTTATTTCATATTATTCTACAATGTAGAAAATAGTACAAATAAATAAAAACCCTTGAATGAGTAGGTGTGTCCAAACTTTTGACTGCCACTGTATATAGCTATTTTTTTACAAAACATAGGGTGTGGAAAACGATATGTTTAAAAATTGATTGGTCGAAAGAACAGATTACTTTTGTTGTTGTCGGGGACAGCACTACTGCCAAATCCTCAGTGTCCTGTTTTGATTGATGTGGAACAAAAGTAGGCCTACTAATGAGCACAACCAGCAGCCACACATACTGTAGACCTACTAATGAACACAACCAGCAGCCACACATACTGTTAGGCCTCCTAATGAACACAACCAGCAGCCACACATACTGTAGGCCTACTAATGAACACAACCAGCAGCCACACATACTGTAGGCCTACTTAACCACTAATCTGCCTAAGCTACACACTGGAACATGCTAATAATCAGCCGGACACTGTCCCTTCACCTCAACTCTGGGAGCACTCACTCATCTGATGTGCTTTCCAGGACAGCATGTAGAGACACTCATCAGACAAAGCAACAAATAGGCTAACCAGACAAAACCATAACAACACTCTCTAAGATGGACAGGGTAATGAAGTTAATTAGTCTGAGTTTTGGGACCATTTACCCACTTTGCCTGGCAGCCCAAACTTCCATTGGGTCCTGTCCTTTGGTTGTGTGGTAGGTACTCACCTGCATGTTTGTGGTGGGGATGTGCTTTCTGGTCCTGAGGACTGCTGCCCTGCTGCAGGAAGAGGGCGGCACCCTTCACCATGAAGAAGCTCTCGCTCAGGCTGCAAAAGCACAACAGATAAAGAGAGCAGTTAGGATCTCTGGATTAGAGGTCAACCGATTAATCGGAATGGCTGATTAATTAGGGCCGATTTCGAGTTTTCCTAACAATTGGAAATCTGTATTTTTGGGAGCCGATTTGCAGATTTTTTTTTTTTTCTACCTTTATTTAACTAGGCAAGTCCGTTAAGAACACATTCTTATTTTCAATGACGGCCTAGGAACGGTGGGTTAACTGCCTCGTTCAGGGGCAGAATGACAGATTTTCACCTTGTCAGCTCGGGGGATCCAATCTTGCAACATTACAGTCAACTAGTCCAACGCAATAACGACCTGCCTCTCTCTCATTGCACTCGACAAGGAGGCCTGTTACGCGAATGCAGTAAGCCAAGGTAAATTGCTAGCTAGCATTAAACGTATCTAATAAAAAAAACAAATCAATCATAATCACTAGTTAACTACACATGGTTGATGATTATTACTAGATATTATCTAGCGTGTCCTGCGTTGCATATAATCTGACTGAGCATACAAGCATACAAGTATCTAAGTATCTAACTGAGCGGTGGTAGGCAGAAGCAGGCGCGTAAACATTCATTCAAACAGCACTTTCGTGCGTTTTGCCAGCAGCTCTTCGTTGTGCGTCAAGCATTGCGCTGTTTATGACTTCAAGCCTATCAACTCCCGAGATGAGGCTGGTTTAACCGAAGTGAAATGGCTAGCTAGTTAGCACGCGCTAATAGCGTTTCAAAAGTCACTCGCTCTAATAAGCCTTCTAGTAGTTGTTCCCCTTGCTCTGCATGGGTAACGCTGCTTCGATGGTGGCTGTTGTCGTTGTGTTGCTGGTTCGAGCCCAGGGAGGAGCGAGGAGAGGGACGGAAGCCTTACTGTTACACTGGCAATACTAAAGTGCCTATAAGAACATCTAATAGTCAAAGGTTAATGAAATTACAAGCAACAATCTGGGCAGACTGAGCCACATGATCACTCACAGTTCAGCACTGTGCAAACTGTTCCAGTTCTGTAACAGAACCCTTACACCTTTTACAGCCCTATGTTAGAGGTAATGAAGACAAAGAGATTAGGTAAATCATATTTGGGACCAGAGAGTGTTTAATATTTGGCTTCAGGTCAGGAGGCACAGACAGGCACTGAGATGAGGATAAATCTTGGGTGTTGGCTGCCACTATTTCTGCCGCTAAACCAAATAGGAAAAGTCCAGCTGTAAGACAGGTTTGAGAGGGAGCCGGAGCCTCAACCTACAGCAGCTATGAATCAAGCTTTGATCCTGAATGCTTATCTGGCCTTTTTCCCCTGCATAAGCTGCTGCATCCTGATGGGATCTGGCAGGTCTCTGCTGGCCCAGACAAATGCAAAACAGCTTGAATAATTAGCTGCAGTATTTTGTAATGCATTCCTCAGGGGCTACACACAGCATTTATATATGTCTCACCTGTCTCGGCTATATGTCAAACCTCTCGTTGACTTCCTAAGAAATCTGCAGGTGACAATTAATATAGAATGGTGATGGTGAAAGACAAAGTGGGGCTGAAGCTGTTCTCCATGCCAGCTCCAATTAATCCTTTTCACTGTGCTTTCAGAATGAGTCTCTCTCCAGGCTCATAAATCCACCTGACAGAAGGGCGGAACACATACCCAATGTACCCTGTTTGTGCAGTCTAGCAAACCAGCATGTCATTGGAAAGTACAGGTGTGATGAGAGACAGGAACAAAAGAAACACCTAACAGGAAAACTAGACAACACCAAAGCCTAACTACTATTAAATGTCTAAACCAGTATTTCAGGTGAGACAATAAATGCCATAGGTTGTGCTGATGACAAAGGTCTGGTTGAAAAGGGGGTTAGCCTAAACATTCAGGGGTCACATATTTAAGCCCTGTGAGGGTCAAGAACCATCCCTGAGTCAGCCCACCACCCCCCTCCTTCATTGTCTGTCCCTGACTGGACTTCCTGTGTCCAGGCCAGAGAAGGAAGAGGCCTGGCCCAAGCATACAATAACGCAAAAACAACAGGCTCTGCTTTGTGCCGCCGTCACACTAAAATTACAACCCCGACCACAGAGACAGAGTTCCACAGTGACAGGCCCATGGGGGTGGCCGGCCACTAATCACAAAATCCTTTGTTTCACTTTGGACTTTTGTTTCTCTCCTATTTTTTCCCCTGTTTTTAAAATGTATGGGGCGATGTGGAGACTCCTGTCAGGGAATGATGAATATGAGGTAGAACTGCAGCTAGCCAAGTCTACAGGAAGAAATGGAGAACCTCCTTCAAACATCATGTCACTCTGTATATGCAGTTACATTGTGGGAAAGCCACTAGAGATAATCCCCATCAAATAACCATGAATTCCACCTCCATCTAGTTTACCACTTTGAGCTGCTTTAGCATTACCTGTGATATCTCGGCAGGACATCAATCTATTATAGAATTGAAAACATACGGTATTTCTCTCCTACTAGAAAACAAAATAAAAGTTTAATCTACACATAGTACATTCAATGCTGTATGATCCATTGAAATATGCTGCATGCGTAAACCACAGTGAGAAACCAACCGGAGGATGTGTTGAATGTGAACCGTCCTCTCCTTTCCTGCCATGTAAATCACCAGCATCTATACTCAGACAGTCAAATTAACTAGCTTCTGTTCTGCTCTACTCTGGTGTCTCAAGTCCTCCGGCACCCACCCTGCTATCAGCCTCTCCACTAACACCAGGACTAAAAATATATCTGCTATCACGGCACACAAAGACAACGATAGAGAGGCTTGCCAAATAGCCTCAATGATCCCTTATGATTATAGAGTAGGCCTACCTATTCTTCTGGGAGAGAAAAGAAGACAGGCTCTTCACTCTGAATGAGCAGAATTCATACAATCACAAGTGTATGACTACTTTTAGTATCAGGCATGTTATGCGCATTAACTTGATCCCATGATTGCTCTTCCGTTCATCTAGGGAAGTTTCAAGCCAGTAGCTAGACTATATACATTCCCCACTGTGTGTACTTGGACAGTGGAGCAAAAACATTACATTTGGATCTATACTCCAGCATTTTTTGGAATTGAGATGAAATGTTTCATATGAGGCGACAGTACAGAATGTCACCTTTTTTTAATGGTATTTTCAAACATATGTTTTACCGTTTAGAAATTAAAACACTTTATATATCTAGTCCCCCCACTTGAAGTCATAAGTGGTTGGACAAATGTATTCATAGTATTAAAGTAGTCAAAAGTTTAGTATTTGGTCCCATATTCCTTGCACGCAATGACTACATCAAGTTTGTGACTCTACAAACTCATTGGATCCATTTGCAGTTTGTTTTGGGTTATGTTTTGCCCAATAAGAACCGAATGGTGAATGATGACTGGAGTAATTTTCTTTCTAAGTGAGTAGATAAGATGTTTCTGAACACTTCTAAATTAATCCTGATAATGTAATGGCACTATTAAAGAAAAACATCTTGAATAATGATGATTGAGGAAGTTAGAGACTACAACAAAACATGCTAACCTCTCACATTACCAAGGGGGGTTTATGATCTTTGTTCCGCTTTAACCTTCACACTCATCATCATTCACAATTCATTCATGGTTATTCACAATCATGGTAGCATCCACATTACTGTAGAAGTGTTCAGAAAGAATAAACATGACTCATATTACACAACCCATTATTCACCATTCACTTCCTATTGGGAAAAACATCATCTGAAACAACCAAAACAAGCTGTAAAAATATCCGCATTTGTAGAGTCACAAGCTTGATGTAGTGATCATTAGGTCCAAATACATACACAGGGGAGTGTAACATTTAAGATGGATGGGCAAGTTAGCAGGTATTGTTCAGATTATTTAGGACAGATTGTGTAAGTACACAATAACATCCCAGTAGCCTTCCGAATGCATTTGTACACTGAGTTACCAGTCGTACACATCCATACATTCTACACAACTAAGAAGCACTGGATGCACTCCTGTCTTAGAACCACACAGGCACACAGTTCATCTTATAGCATTTCTATTCTTGCAGATCACACACTACATCTATGAGGGAACGGTTTAGAAATCCCCACCCACTCCACACAGAAGCACTCTGCTAAACTCACATGCAGCATATCTCGCTCTGGGTCAGCACGGCGTTCTCAACAAAATAGGGCAGCATCTTTAGCATAACCTCCTGAGGGGACTCCACCACCAGACGCATTCTGTTGACCGGCCAGAGAAATCTCTAGCCTCTCCCGTCTGCTAAGCAGCCCTTGTCTTTAGATCCAAGAAACAGAGTTGGAGTAAAGTCATGTAAAGAGAGAGATCGCGTCACGGACGGCCTGACCCAAACCCTGGGTGACTGACTTACTTAGTCCGGTCTCTTCTGTGAGATGTAGGTAGGCGGCTGCCTGCTGCTCTGTAGTAGCACTGAGTAAAGCAGTGAAGACAAGCCAAGTCAGAGTGCTCCTGCCTAAGAAGACTTGCTGCTGCGCACTGTCTCCACCCGCAGGCAGAGGCTTGTGTCCTTCTGCCTCCCTCACTCGCTCTCACACGATCACAAAATCAAATTCCTATCTCTCTCGCTCGCCCTCTCTCACTCACTCTTAAAGACTCAGACTATCACACAATCAAACCTCATTTCTCACACACATTCCAACTCACAGACTCAAACGTACGCACAAATAAACGGGACACTGTATAGCCATAAGTGTTTACGACTCAAGAGGATTTCAGATGTTGAACTACCTATTTTCTCAGCATCAATTCTTCCCCGGCATGAAATCCATCCTTATTTAATCAATTCAATTCTAAGACCACCACCAAACAATGTGTCTGTCCTAGTTCTCAGCTGCAGAGCAACAGGTTTCCTCTTCAGCAGGGGAAAATAAGGTCCTCATCCAGGATCTTATACCACTGTCCAACAGAAACCTGCTCTCCAAGACCTCAGAGAATGGCTTTCTTTCTTCCCTTCTCTGGGACAAGCAAAGCTTCTTGTTCAATTGCAAAACATAAATATATATGTCTTGATCTCCTTAGCTAGCAGGTTGCATGCCACCCAACAAATCAACTGACTCTAAGCCAGCGCTGCCACGGAACTCAGCTGGACCAAGCATGGACGGGGAGGGCAGCGAGCCTGGCACACACAGCTCTGCACAAATCCCATTAACCTCAGGGGAGGGACCAACCCATCTCCCTCCTTTAAGACTGGCCACTGCCGCCTGTCACACACTCCCATTCCCATCTGTCCCACACAGTGTTATTGTTAGTCACTCCACACTTGTGCCATATATGGATCAGAGTGGAACTGGGGGTTAGGAAGGAAGAACTTTAGAAAGAGTATTAGGCCTATGTTATGGTGTGACTCCTCTTTTCTCCAACACACTTCTCTCCAACACACACGCAGACGCACACATACATACGCACACACTCACTCGTCATTCAACTCATCTGAGAGGATTTGCTGGCATCGACAAAGGCAGGAGCTCTAGGACACAGATTGTTTTTAAAACACCATCTCCTTGTCAACAGGAAGAGCTCTGTTGGCTGCAGAGTGGCGCAGCGGACTAAGGCACTGCATCTCAGTGCTACAGACCCTGGTTTGATTCCAGGCTGTATCACAACCGACCGTGATTGGGAGTCCCATAGGGCAGTGCACAATTGGCCCAGCGTTGACCGGGTTAGGCAGTCATTATAAATAAGAATTTGTTGTTAACTTTGTTAACTGACTTGCCTAGATAAATAAAGGTTCAATTTTTTTTGTTCAATTTAAATACCTAGCCAACAGGTTACTAGCTAGAAAACCAACCTCTAGCCGGAAAACTCCTTCAAAACTCCTGGAAAACTCATGTGATCGATATTTTCAGGAATAGTGAAAGGATTAGCCGAAGGTGGTGCTGTCACCAGCCCAGTGAGGACAGCTTTAGTACAGGGAGAACACAGGCCTAAACCATGTGACTGGGCACCCAGCTAACAATTCTAAGGAGAGAGAACATATTTGTAACATTACACGTAATGTTCTCCTAATGTTTGAGTGTCCAGTTATTCATTAGTAAGGGGAAAAACCTTCTGATAACTTTTTTTTGCATGTTTTGGTGTTACTTAGCAGAACATTCCCTTAATTTCAAGCAGAAATTGGTTACAATGTTCTCAGAATATACAACATAAATGTTGTAGATGGGTTTTATGGGAATCTGAAAGAACATTCATGTGTCCAGTTCTCTGAGAATTAGGAGAATATTCCATCAACGTCACATCAAACATACACAGAACACGATTGCAATGTTCTCAGAATATAACATATTGACGTTAGACACGTTTCATCAGAACGTTGCAAGAACATTCCTGTGTCCGTGTCTTTATTTGTTCCTTAAAAAAAAAAAAATCCCTCCGCCCTTTTTTTATTTATTACTCCACATACAAACTTATACATATGAACAACTTACAGACCCAAACAAAAACTACATCTGCCCAGACCCACATGCTCACACCCACATCCCTAGTGCCTGCATTATTGTTTGCCACTTGGCCTTAAATTGTAATCATTTGTTTTTTCACCGCCCATACTACTTCAATAAAAAATCATTAGATTTTTCCATTTGGTTAATGATGGCGGATTGATTGATTTCCAAGATTTTAGTATACAGTGCATTAGGAAAGTATTCAGACCCCTTGACTTTTTCCACACTTTGTTACGTGTTACGCCTTACTCTAAAATTGATTTAAAAAATAAATCTTAATCTACACACAATAAGGACTAAGCGAAAACAGTTTTTTTTTTAAATGCAAAAAAATACAACTGAAATATTACATTTACATAAGTATTCAGACCCCTCGCTATGAGACTCGACATTTAACTCAGGTGCATCCTGTTTCCATTGATCATCCTTGAGATGTTTCTACAACTTGATTGAACAGGACATGATTTGGAAAGGCACACACCTGTCTATATAAGGTCCCACATATATAAAGTCACTCTGACAGAGCTCCTCTGTGGAGATGGGACAACCTTCTAGAAGGACAATCATCTCTGCAGCACTCCATCAAATAAGGCCTTTATGGTAGAGTGGTAAGATCGAAGCCACTCCTCAGTAAAAGGCACATGACAGCCTGGAAAGGCTAAGAAATAGCTGTGCAGCGACGCACGCTCCCAATCCAACCTGACAGAGCCTTAGGAGGATCTACAGAGAAGAATGGGATAAAAACTCCCCAAATACAGGTGTGCCAAGCTTGTAGCGTCATAGCCAAGAAGACTCGAGGCTGTAATCGCTGCCAAAGGTGCTTCAACAAAGTACTGAGTAAAGGGTCTGAATACTTATGTAAATGCAATATTTCAGTTTTTGTATTTTTAATACATTAGCAAAAAAAAATGGTAAAACCTGTTATGGCTTTGTCATTATGGGGTATTGCATGTAGATAGATGAGGGGGAAAAAATATTTTATCCATTTTAGAATAAGGCAGTAACGTAACAAAATTTGGAAAAAGTCAAGGGGTCTGAATACTTTTTATTCAACATTCTGGCTTGTAGAGACTACTGCATCTTTCTTAGGGCGACTTCAGTCAGACTGACGATTTATAGAGTAACGATGGTAAAGGTCTGATGTTTAGACAAAGTGTATATTACCTTCAGAAGCATCTCTCTATCAGCGTGTTATATATTTTTTAAAGCTCATGTTTACGGAATTCATGCTGTAGGCTAACCCGTTTCCAATAGGCTAGCGTAAAGTGTTTTTACCCCGCTTATCCTTTTCCCTGTGGAAATGCTCCCATTATTGTTTGTTAATCGAGGAGAAAGAGAACAACATTTTGACAAGTGCAAATTCTGCAAAGGCTGCATTGATCTCTTCATCCAGAAACACAAACCTGAAAAAGCATCTAGAGATTGTGCACAAAGAAACAAAGCTGGTAGCCAAAGTTCCAGAAGTTCAGGGAGGATAAATCTACAGTCGTGGCCAAAAGTTTTGAGAATGACACAAATATTACTTTTCACAAAGTCTGCTGCCTCAGTTTGTAGGATGGCAATTTGCATATACTCCAGAATGTTATGAAGAGTGATCAGATGAATTGCAATTAATTGCAGACCCTCTTTGCCATGCAAATGAACTGAATCCCCCAAAAACATTTCCACTGCATTTCAGCCCTGCCACAAAAGGACCAGCTGACATCATGTCAGTGATTCTCTCGTTAACACAGGTGTGAGTGTTGATGAGGACAAGGCTGGAGAACACTCTGTCATGCTGATTTAGTTCAAATAACAGACAGGAAGCTTCAAGAGGAGGGTGGTGCTTGAAATCATTGTTCTTCCTCTGTCAAACATGGTTACCTGCAAGGAAACACATGTCGTCGTCATTGCTTTGCACAAAAAGGCCTTCACAGGCAAGGATATTGCTGCCCGTAAGATTACACCTAAATCAACCATTTATCGGATCATCAATAACTTCAAAGACAGCGATTCCATTGTTGTGAAGAAGGCTTCAAGTCGCCCAAGAAAGTCCAGCAAGCGCTAGGACCGTCTCCTAAAGTTGATTCAGCTGCGGGATCGGGGCACCACCAGTACAGAGCTTGCTCAGGAATGGCAGCAGGCAGGTGTGAGTGCACCTGCACGCACAGTGAGGCGAAGACTTTTGGAGGATGGCCTGGTGTCAAGAAGGGCAGCAAATAAGTAACTTCTCTCCAGGAATAATATCAGGGCCAGACTGTTATTCTGCAAAAGGTACAGGGATTGGACTGCTGAGGACTGGTGTAAAGTCATTTTCTCTGAATCCCCTTCCCGATTGTTTGGGGCATCCGGAAAAAAGCTTGTCCTGAGAAGACAAGGTGAGCGCTACCATCAGTCCTGTGTCATGCCAACAGTAAAGCATCCTGAGAACATTCATGTGTGGGGTTGCTTCTCAGCCAAGGGAGTGGACTCACTCACAATGTTGACCTAAGAACACAGCCATGAATAAAGAATGGTACCAACACATCCTCCGAGAGCAACTTCTCCCAACCATCCAGGAACAGTTTGGTGACGAACAATGCCTTTTCCAGCATGATGGAGCACCTTGCCATAAGGCAAAAGTGATAACTAAGTGGCTCAAAACATCAATATTCTGGGTCCATGGCCAGGAAACTCCCCAGACCTTAATCCCATTGAGAACTTGTGGCCAATCCTCAAGAGGCGGATGGGCAAACAAAACCCCACAAATTCGGACAAACTCCAAGCATTGATTATGGGACGTGGCCCAGAAGTTAATTGACAGCATGCCAGGGTGGATTGCAGAGGTCTTGAAAAAGAAGGATCAACACTGCAAATATTGACTCTTTGCATCGACTTCATGTAATTGTCAATAAAAGCCTTTGACACTTATGAAATGCTTGTAATTATACTTCAGTATTCCATAGTAACATCTGACAAAAATATCTAAGGACACTGAAGCAGCAAACTTTGTGAAAATTAATGTGTGTCATTCTCAAAAATGTTGGCCACGACTGTATACACACTATGATGCATAAATAATATTTACAAGTGAAATTTCCATATAAACAAAATGTCTGAAAAATACAATTCAAAACAGCAATATTGACATTAGTCTACACTGAGTGTTGAAAACATTAGGAACTCCTGCTGTGGAATGCATTGCCTCTTGTAAAGTCCATGCCCTGACAAATTGAAGCAGTTCTGAGGGCAAAAAGGGGTGCAACTCAATATTAGGAAGGTGTTCCTAATGATGTGTACACTCAGTGTATATTGCTAAGAAAGTGAGAGTAGGGTGACTCCCCTAGCGGATCTTGAACCCAGGCCACCAGCACCAATGACGAACGCCCTAACCACTGTCCCAATAAGGGGTATCTTTACAGCATGTGCTTATTGAGCCATATAGTTAGGTCCTGTCCAGAAGAAACCACAAACCTCTGTAGATACCTGTGTAGATCTGAAACAACTTGATAGGCGTAAGCAATATGGTGAACGCACTTTGAAGTCATTCTCAGCTCTGTTAAAAGTACGCTGAAGAAATTGTTTTATTGATCATATTCTGTGTATGTTTGGTTGAAAGTTGATGAAATATTATATTTACCCATATAAAACTGGACACATGAATGTTCTTGCAACATTCTCATTTAACGTGTCTAGAACATGAATATCTTGTGTTCTGAGAACATAGTAACCCCGTTCTTGGTAAGGTCCATTGATATTAAAATAACGGTCTCTTCTAAACATTCCTTGCACATCATGGGAACATTCCTATGAAAACATTAGTTAATGACCTAATGACACTCTTGAGGGAATGTTCACTAAAGTTGTCGGAACATTTGTTTTTTGCTGGGCATTAATACTATTGCAGCCAGATGGGCCTAGGATACGTTGGACCGGTCTGAACTGCCAGTAATCATCTCCTCTGAATCACCAGGTATTTGCAAGGTGTTTACACTCTGAAGAGGACTCTCCACACAGAGAGGTTGCAGAGGGGGAGTCACTACATGCCAGGTGGGTTATTCATGGCTCCAGGGCTTGCTGCACACACCAGCACAATGGAAGTAAAGCCTCCTTTCAGGGCTGGCTAGCCGATATTGGTGTTTTCCCGCTGACACCACAGAAGGGGTAGGAGGTAGGGGGTATGGAGGGGGACCACCTCAACTAGTCAGGTGTCAGTTGGAGGAGATGGATTGTAAGGAAAGGAAACAACGACATCAGCCTGCTCCCTATTAATAGGCAGCACACACACACGCACACAAAAACACCTCAAAACCAACCACCACAGGGCCCCAGCCCACAATCCCAAAGTTCACAAACTAAATGCCTTGCTGACTTATTTGAATTGCATAAACCACTCTAGATAAGGGTATTTTCTAAGTAAGCAAACACAGCATGTTGCATCAAGTCAAGACCCGAGTGAAATAACACTTGCCAGACGGGAGTTCTCCTGTATGTGAGATAAAACTGTCTCTCTCGTTTCTGCAACGTTTCAGTAAATGTTCTCCCAGTGAAGACCTCACCTCTCAACCTCAAACACTTGCTCTTGCCTCATTCTGCTACCCTGTTGGTATGTTTGGTTAAATCTTTGGTTGGTACAGTGCCGTTGCTACCTGGATGTTACAGTGTTTATGTTGGCCCGCTACACTAAGGCCTGGTCTTGTCATCCTTATCAAGTCCAGCAGGGTGGGAGCAGCGAGTGCTAATACACTCCCATCCATTGCAAAACTGCAGTAGTTGTGACCTACATCAGTGGTTTTGATTCCCAAACTTTTTGTTATGACCAACCTAAACCCATTTCAAATATCTTGTACAATGCCTTCAGAAACTATTTATACCCTTTGACTTATTCCCAAAAAATGTGCGCTACAGCCTGAATTCGAAATAGATTAAATAGGTTTTTTCTCACCCATCTACACACAATACTCCATAACGACAAAGTGAAAACATGTTCAGAAATGTTTGCTAATTTATTGAAAATGAAATACAGAAATATATCAAATGTACGTAGGTATTACATTTACATAAGAATCACCTTTGGCAGCGATTACGGAGTCTTTCTGGATAAGTTTAAGAGTTTTGCACATCTGGATTGTACAATATTTGCCCATTATTCTATTCAAAATTCTTCAAGCTCTGTCCATTGAGTTGTCAATCTTTACAACCATTTCAAGTCTTGCCATAGATTTTCAAGCAGATGTAAGTCAAACTGTAACTCAAATCAAATGGTATTTGTCACATGCGCTGAATACAACAGGTGTAGACCTTACAGTGAAATGCTTACTTACAAGTCCTTAACAAACAATGCAGTTCTAAGAAAATGCATTAAAACAGAAAGCAATAGGAATAACAAATAATTAAAGAGCAGCAGTAAATAACAATAGCGGGGCTATATACAGTGTGTACCGGTACAGAGTCAATGTGCGGGGTGACCGGTGTTGCGGTAGTATGTACATGTAGGTAAAGTTATTAAAGTGAATATGCATAGATAGTAACAAAGACACAGCAGTGTAAATGAGGGGGGGGGGGGCAATGCAAATAGTCTAGCCATTTTGATTAGATGTCTTATGACTTATACTAGAGGTCGACCGATTCATCGGAATGGCCGATTAATTAGGGCCGATTTCAAGTTTTCATAACAACCGGAAATCGGTATTTTTGGGCGCTGATGTATTTATTTTTTAACCTTTATTTAACTAGGCAAGTCATTTAAGAACACATTCTTATTTTCAATGACGGCCTAGGAACGGTGGGTTAACTGCCTTGTTCAGGGGCAGATCGACAGATTTTCACCTTGTCAGCTCGTGGGATCCAATCTTGCAACCTTACAGTTAACTAGTCCAACACTTTAACCACCTACCTCTTGTTGCACTCCACAAGGAGACTGCCTGTTACACGAATGCAGTAGAAGCCAAGGTAAGTTGCTTGCTAGCATTAAACTTATCTTATAAAACAATCAATCATAATCACTAGTTAACTACACATGGTTGATGATATTACTAGTTTATCTAGCGTGTCCTGCGTTGCATATGCAACGCTGGGGGATGATTTAACAAAAGCGCATTTGCGAAAAAAGCACAATCATTGGACGACTGTACCTAACCATTATCACCAAAGCCTTTCTTAAAATCAATACACAGAAGTATATATTTTGAAACCTGCAAAATAGCTAAAAGAATAGCTAAAAGAAATCCAGGTTAGCAGGCAATATTAACCAGGTGAAATTGTGTCACTTCTCTTGCGTTCATTGCACGCAGAGTCAGTGTATATGCAACAGTTTGGGCAGCCTGGCTCATTGCAAACTAATTTGCCAGATGTTTACGTAATTATGACATAACATTGAAGTTTGTGCAATGTAACAAGAATATTTAGACTTAGGGATGCAACCCGTTAGATAAAATACCGAACGGTTCCGTATTTCACTGAAATAATAAACGTTTTGTTTTCGAAATTATAGTTTCCGGACTTGACCATATAAATGACCAAAGGTTGGTATTTCTGTATGTTATGTTATAATTAAGTCTGATTTGATAGAGCAGTCTGAGCGATGGTAGGCAGAAGCAGGCTCGTAAGCATTCATTCGAACAGCACTTTCGTGCGTTTTGCCAGCAGCTCTTCGCAAGCACAGCACTGTTTATGACTTCAAGCCTATCAGCCTAATGGCTGGTATAACCGGTATGAAATGGCTAGCTAGTTAGCGGGGTGCACGCTAATACAGTTTCAAACGTCACTCGCTCTGAGACTTGGAGTAGTTATTCCCCTTGCTCTGCAAGGGCCGCTGTTTCGAGTGTGGCTGTTGTCGATGTGTTCCTGGTTTGAGCCCAGGTAGGGGCGAGGAGAGGGACGGAAGCTATACTGTTAAACTGGCAATACTAAAGTGCCTATAAGAACATTCAATAGTCAAAGGTATATGAAATACAAATGGTACAGAGAGAAATAGTCCTATAAATACTATATTAACTACAACCTAAAACCTCTTACCTTGGAATATTGAAGTCTCGTGTTAAAAGGAACCACCAACTTTCATATGTTCTCATGTTCTGAGCAAGGAACTCAAACGTTAGCTTTTTTACATGGCACATATTGCACTTTTACTTCTCCAACACTTTGTTTTTGCATTATTTAAACCAAATTGAACACGTTTCATTATTTATTTGAGGCTAAATGGAGTTTTATTGATGTATTATATTAAAGTTAAAATAAGTGTTCATTCAGTATTGTTGTAATTGTCATTATTACAAATAAATAAATAAAAATTGGCCGATTAATCGGTACCGGCTTTTTTTTGGTCCTCCAATAAATCGGTATCAGCGTTGAAAAATCATAAATCGGTCAACCTCTAGCTTATACCTTCTGTAGTGTCTTGCGGTCGGAGGCCAAGCAGTTGCCATACCAGGCAGTGATGCAACCAGTCAGGATATTGGTGCAGCTGTAAAACCGTTTGAGGATCTGAGAACCCATGCTAAATCTTTACAGTCTCCTGAGGGGGAACAGGTTTTGTCGTGCCCTCTTCACAACTGTCTTGGTGTGCTTGGCCCATGTTAGTTTGTTGGTGATGTGGACACCAAGTTACTTGAAGCTCTCAACCTGCTCCACTACAGCCCCGTCGATGAGAATGGGGCGTACTCGGTCCTCCTTTTTCTGTAGTCCACAATCATCTCCTTTGTCTTGATCGCGTTGAGGGAGAGGTTGTTGTCCTTGCACCACACGGTCAGGTCTCTGACCTCCTCCCTACAGGCTGTCTCATCATTGTCGGTGATCAGGTCTACCACTGTTGCGTCATTGGCAAACTTAATGATGGTGTTGGAGTTGTGCCTAGCCGTGCAGTCATGAGTGAACAGGGAATACAGGAGGGGACTGAGCACGCACCCCTGACAGGCCCCCGTGTGAGGATCTGTGTGGTGGATGTGTAGTTACCTACCCTTACCACCTACCCTTACCACCGCAGAGGGAGGTGTTTAGTCCCAGGGTTCTTAGCTTAGTGATGAGCTATGAGGGCACTATGGTGTTGAACGCTGAGCTGTAGTCAATGAATAGCATTCTCACATAAGTGTTCCCTTTGTCCAGGTGTGAGAGGGCAGTGTGGAGAGCAATACAGATTGCATCATATGTGGATCTGTTGGGGCGGTACGCAAATTGGAGTGGGTCTAGGGTTTCTGGGATAATGGTGTTGATGTGAGCCATTCAAAGCATTTCAAGGCTACAGACGTGAATGCTACGGGTCATTTAGGCAGGTTACCTTAGTGTTCTTGGGCACAGGGACTATGGTGGTCTGCTTGAAACATGTTGGTATTACAGACTCAGACAGGGAGAGGTTGAAAATGTCAGTGAAGACACTTGCCAGTTGGTCTTACTCACATCGGCTGCGGACAGTGTGATCACACAGCTGTCTGGAACAGCTGATGCTCTCATTCATGTTTCAGTGTTACTTGCCTCGACGCGAGCATGGAAGTTATTTAGCTCGTCTGGTAGACTCGTGTCACTGGGCAGCTCTCGGCTGTACTTCCCTTTGTAGTCCGTAATAGTTTACAAGCCCTGCCACATCCGACGAGCGTCGAAGCCGGTGTAGTACGATTTGATCTTAGTCCTGTATTGACGCGTTTCCGGTTTGATGCTTCGTCGGTGGGCATAGAGGGATCTCTTATAAGCATCCGGGTTAGAGTCCCACTCCTTGAAAGCGGAAGCTCTACTCTTTAGCTTAGTGTGAATGTTGCCTGTAGTCCATGGCTTCTGGTTGGGGTATGTACGTACAGTCACTGTGGGGACGACGTCATTGATGCACTTATTGATGAAGCCAGTGACTGATGTGGTGTACTCCTCAAAGCCATCGAAAGAATCACGGAACATATTCCAGTCTGTGCTAGCAAAACAGTCCTGTAGTTTAGCATCTGCTTCATCTGACCACTTTTTTTATAGACTGAGTCACTGGTGCTTCCTGCTTTAATTTTTGCTCATAAGCAAGAATCAGGAGGATAGAATTGTGGTCAGATTTGCCAAATGGAGGGCGAGGGAGAGTTTTGAACGCATCTCTGTGTGTGGAGTAAAGGTGGTCTAGAGTTTTCCCCCTTCTGGTTGCACATTTAACATGCTGACAGAAATTAGGTAAAACTGATTTAAGTTTTCCTGCATTAAAGTCCATGGCCACTAGGAGTGCCTCCTCTGGATGAGTGGTTTCCTGTTTGATTATGGCTGTATACGGCTCATTGAGTGGGGTTTTAGTGCCAGCTTTGGTCTGTTGTGGTAGGTAGACAGCTACGAAAAAACACAGATGAAAACTCTCTAGGTAGATAGTGTGGTCTACAGCTTATCATGAGATACTCTACCTCAGGTGAGCAAAACCTTGAGACTTCCTTAGATATCGTGCACCAGCTGTTGTTTACAAATATGCATAGGACCCCACTCTGTGTCTTTCCAGAGGATGATATTCTATCCTGCCGATAGAGTGTATAGCCCATCAGCTGTATGTTATTCATGTCGTCGTTCAGCCACGACTCAGTGAAACATAAGATATTACAGTGTTTAATGTCCCGTTGGTAGGATATACATGCTTTCAGTTCATCCCATTTATTTTCCAGCGATTTAATGTTAGCTAACAGTACTGATGGCAGATCAGCCAGGTTAGCCACTCATCACCTGATCCTCACAAGGCACCGCGATCTCTTTCCACAAAATCTCTGTTTCTTTCTCCAGCAAATGACAGGGATGAGGGCCTGTTCGGGTGTTTGGAGTATATCCTTCCCTTCCGACTCATTAAAGAAAAATTCTTCATCCAATTCGAGGTGAGTAATTGCTGTTCTGATGTCCAGAAGATATTTTCGGTCATAAGAGACAGTAGCAGCAACACTATGTACAAAATAAGTTAAAAACAATTTTTTTATTTTTTATTTTTTTTTAAATAGCACAATTGGTTATCCCCTCCGGCGCCCTCATAATTTCAACTCGGCCACTCAGGAAAATTCACTATCTTCTTGGTAAGCAACTCCGGTGTAGATTTGGCCATCTGTTTTAGGTTAACGGCCTGCCGAAAGGTGAATTAATCTCCCGGTATCTGGACGAAAGCACACTGAACCAGGTTTTCCTCTAGGACTTTGCCTGTGCTTAGCTCCATTGTGTTTTGTTTTTATTCTGAAAAACTCCCCAGTCCTTAACAATTACAAGCATTACCATAACATGATGTAACAATCACTTGAAAATATGGAGATTGATACTCAGTAATGTGTTGTATTGGATTTGCACCAAACATAACACTATGTATTCAGGACAAACGGTGTATTGCTTTGCCACATTATTTGCAGTATTACTTTAGTGCCTTGTTGCAAACAGGATGCATGTCTTGGAATACATTGATTCTGTACAGGATTCCTTCTTTTCACTCTGTCAATTGGATTAGTATTGTGGACTAAGTTTCTCCTAACACAGCCATTAAACTCTGTAATTGTTTTAAAGTCACCATTGGCCTCATGGTGAAATCCCAGAGTAGCTTCAATCCACTCCGGCAACTGATTTAGGAAGGTACGCCTGTATCTTTCTAGTGACTAGATGTATTGATACACCATCCAAAGTGCTAAAAAAACTCACCATGCTCTAAGGGACATGCAAATGTCTGCTTTTTTTACCATCTACCAATAGGTTCCCTTCTTTGCAAGGTATTGGAAAACCTCCCTGGTCTTTGTGGTTGAATCTGTGTTTGATCTTCACTGCTCTACTGAGGGACCTTACAGATCATTGTATGTGTCGGGTACAGAGATGAGGTAGTCATTCAAAAAAACAAGTTAAAAGTGAGTCCATAAAACTTATGTGACTTCTTAAGCAAAATGGGCAGTGAATACTTTCTAAAGGCATTGTAGGAGTTGTGGCCCATCAAAGACACAACATCATGTTCTAACTACAATACCAAGCCCAAGAGGGAAAAGCCACAACCCACCGTTTGTTTGTTAAAGACTGTGAAACATGAACACTTCACAAAGATTCTGTTGGGTCCCTTCTAGGATGCTTCAGACATAGAACCGACACAAAGATGCCAGGAACATAGATGACCAGATGTTTTATGTAAAACATGTTCACAGGTCAGGTGGTGGATTGAGTCGTAAAATAAAATATTTCATGTCTACACCTGCCTAATAAAACTCAATACATTGCATTAACCTTTACATAAGCAGAGGGTTTTTTGGCAGTTAAAGACATGCTCCGGTACTTTGGCGGCTAGAAAGTTTTTTTTTTAAACCTCCCGCTTTGGGCTGGATGTGTCAATGTGCAGTTCATACATAGTTTATGAGCAGAATTACTTTCTTACCTAAATTAGCCATGAAATCACGAGTTTAAAAGTGACTGTTTTCTGGAAGCCATTTTCCCTACATTTATCCCCATGTGGGCCAGCTTCCTAGCAATTCGAGTTTCAGCCATGGAACTCCAGTCCCTCACCATTTGAGTGACAGCTAGCAAGACGCACACACAGTAGAGCGAGAGAGAGAATGACGTGTGCACACATCTGCACATTTGTGAGGTAGAACGCAATTTTCGGGGACCACTTTGACTCGTCGGTGCTACTTTCAGAACTACTGGTTAAAAAGTACAGTGCCTTTGGAAAATATTCAGACCCCTTGACTTTTTCCACATTTTGTTTTCACGTTACAGCCTCAGTTTTTTCCCCCTCAATCTTCACACAACACCCCATAATGACAAAGCAAAAACAGGTTTTTATATATAAGTATTCAGTATTCATTTACATAAGTATTCAGTACTTTGTTGAAGTTCTTTGACAGTGAGTCCAGCCTTGGGTATGACACTACAAGCTTGGCACACCTGTATTTGGAGAGTTTCTCCCATTCTCTGCAGATCCTCAGGTTGGATAGGGAGCATTGCTGCACAGCTATTTTCAGGTCTCTCCAGAGATGTTCGATCGGGCTCAAGTCCGGACTCTGGCCGAGCCACTTAATGTCATTGAGACTTGGTTTCATCAGACCAAAGAATCTTGTTTCTCATTGTCAGAGTCTTTAGGTGCTTTTGGCAAACTCCAAGCAGGCTATCATGTGTCTTTTACTGAGGAGTGGCTTCCGTCTGGCCACTCTACCATAGAGGCTTGGTTGGTGGAGTGCTGCAGAGATGGTTGTCCTTCTGGAAGGTTCTCCCATCTCCACAGAGAACCTCCAGAGCTCTGTCAGAGTGACCACTGTGTTCTTGGGACCTTCAATGCTGCAGACATTTTTTGGTACCCTTCCCCAGATCTGTGCCTCGACACAATCCTGTCTCGGAGCTCTACGGACAATTCCGTCGCCCTCATGGCTTGGATTTTGCTCTGACGTGCACTGTCAATTGTGTGACCTTATATAGACAGGTGTGTGCCTTTCCAAATCATATCCAATCAATTGAATTTACAACAGGTGGACTCCAATCAAGTTATAGAAACATCACACGGATGATCATTGGAAACAGGATGCACCTGAGCTCAATTTCGAGTCTCATTGCAAAAGGTCTGAATACTTATGTAAATAAGGTATTTCTGAAGAAGAAAAAAAAGTGCAAAAGTTTCTAAAAACCTGTTTTTGTTTTGTCATTATGGGGCATTGTGTGTAGATTGCTGAATAATTGTTTTTATTTAATCCATTTTATAATAAGGCTGCAATGTAACAAAATGTGGAAAAAGTCAAGGGGTCTGAATACCTTCTGAAAGCACTGTATACAAAAGTACCAGAGAATATCTTTAAGCTATGTAATATAGTATATTATGTCCCATACTGAACCGATGAGACCTGGAGGCAAGACAGGCCTTAACTCATATCACACCGATGTCATTCCTGAGTATGTGCATCACTTTGAGTGCCAAAATTTAAAATTGCATAACCAGTCATTTCAGCAAGACATGACACCCACCATCTAAGATATATCTGAAATCATTCTAGAGTTAGAAACATAAGATTAGTATTCCTACAACATTCTTTGTTGAGATATAATTTAATTTCTGAGAAACTAAGTAAATTGATTGAACCCAAATTGGCCATTTATATTTATAGGATTCATATAAATATTCAATACATATAGTACAGGGATTCCCAAACTTTTTTGGCCAACAACCCCATTTTAACATCTGAAAATTCTCATGACCCCACCACCCATGTGAAAAACATTATGTAATGAACAGCCAAAGTTTACTTTTTTATTTGGGGTTTTCAAAAAAAATTGTAACAGTACCTCTGATAGTGTTCTCAACTCACAATCACACACTTTTAATGGAGGTAAATCAATTGCAAATTAGTCTGACATAATATATCTTATGTCACCCCCACTAATGAGATGGGTGTGCATGATGCATGTCACATCGGACCTTCTCAAAGTCAGGGGGCATCGTCGATAGTGCACACCTCATCTCTGCTGTTACATCCAACCTGAATCGATATTTGGTTTTAATGCAGACGAAAGCTCTGAACCCAGCTTCACACAGATATGAGCTGGCGAAGAGTAGCCTACCATGAGTATTACGGTGCTTTCAAGACAACTGAGAACTCATCAGTGATCTTCAGGTCGTAAAGTCTAGAAAGAGGCCCGAGTTCCTGAGTTGGAATTCCGAGTTGGATGACCGTTCAAAACCATTTTTCCCCAGTCGGAGCTCATTTCTTTCAGAGTTCCCTGTTGTTTTGAATGCACTGAAGTCGGAGATTTCCGAGTTCCCAGTTGTTTTGAACGCGGCAGTAATACTCAAAGGAAGACAGGGTATTCACTTTGAGTAAGGAACCAAAACTCCTCCGCAGTGACCCGTGAGTGCGTTGTCTGCAGCATTCGGTCACATGGCAGCTCGATCAGCCAGCCCGCCGTCACGTGACAGACGGAGCGCCATCTGTGCAAAAGCCCACCATTCGATCCCATATAGAATCAGTTTTTCGTCAATATAGCCACACAGCACAGTGAACATCCCATATGCCGATTCATACTTGGGAATAGTGAGACAGAACAATATGTCCTTGTGAATAGCATCCCCCGAAATGTATTGCGATCAAAAGTCAATGCATCTCAGCCCTCACAGCTAACGTCCATTTGAAGAACATATGCTGGAGAGTTTGAGTTGTTCAGTCAGAGTTTCCTTTTGATTGCTAGCAATAGCAGATATTCTTAGTTCAACAGTATTGATGTGAGTTTCTGTGCCTCTGCATCCCCATACATTGTTTTCACCATATCAATTGCAGCAGGTAATATAAAAGATTCTGCAATAGTGCGTGGTTTCATAAAAAATATTTTGTAACAGTATTTTTATTGGAATTTCACAATTTTCACCCATATTAAGAGATACAACAACAGAGACAAAGCACACAGAACAAAAACAAGAAAAACAGCACCCACTTACACATATCTACGTGCATATATATACACATACATACATACACACACATACATATACCCATGCATATACACACACATACGCATACATACACGCACACACACACACACACACACACACACATATACACACCCATACATACGTACACCATTTTCCTCTTCCCGCTCGGTGCTTCTCTCACCCCATCACCATTATTGCGTCTCTCAATATATACATTTTAAACAAACTTACAAACAGAAATTAAACAAAAAAGCTCAGTTTAAACCAAGAGGTTAGGTTCCACACATGGAACGTACAGTGTAGTTCTGAAATACATAGATCCCCGCCATTCTAAGAGAATCCTTGCAGCATAATAGCTGATACCTCAGGTTCTAGGTAATTTAGATAAGTTTCCCATACTTTGTAGAACTGGTCTGTTTTAGAATGCAATGTACATGTCAGATATTCCAGAGGCACCCATTCAAATAGTATCTTATGCCAATCTTTAATAGAAGGAACCTTATCACTAATCCACTGTAAAAGGATGTTTTTCCTCGCTGCGAAGGTAAGGATGTTGTAAAGCCTCCTTTTACCGACAGAAGTAACATGCCTACTAGGGAGACCTAACAGTAAAGAAACTGGGTCCAATTCTAGATCAACCCCTAGGATCTTTTCAATTTCTTGCAGAACACCAGACCAGTATCTTTGTATTTTGGTACATGACCATAAACAATGTGTTAGGGTGCCTGTATCAGTTTTGCATTTAAGACACTGAGGGGAAGAGGAAGTGGGGCTAAAAGCATGTCTGCGATTTGGGGATATATGCAATCTGTGTATTATTCTTAATTGGATTGCTCTAGTACGGTTACATATAGATATTGTTTTTGCATATCTCCAAATGTCCTCCCACATCTCTTCGTCAATAGTAACAGACAATTCTTTCTCCCACACTTGTTTCACCCTCTGTGTGTTGACAGCAGAAAAGGACCTTAAAGTATCATAAAACAGACTTACAGACATTTTCCTTTGTGGGAAAAAAAGCATTCTTTCAATGACAGACACATCAGGGTTACCAATTAAGGTGGTGCTCTTCAGAATATAATGTCTTACTTGTAGGAAGCGGAAAAAGTCCTGCTTTGGGAGTCGATATTTCTCGACCATCTGCTCAAATGACAACAAAATCTTATCAGCAAATAAGTCATTTAGCCTGCGTATGCCCTTATTAAGCCATAAGTTAAAGCCAGCATCCAGCAATCCTGGACTGAAATCTGGGTTGTTAAGAATTGGGGTAAGAGCAGAGGTTAGTTTGGACCCTCCCAGGAAGCGTTGAACTGACCTCCATACTTTGAGTGTGTTAAGTGTAACGGGATTATTGCAGTGATCTTCTACAGACTTGAAACTTATTAAAAATAAAAGATCCTGGAAAGGGAGATTTTGAAAGAGAAGTCTCAATGTCTAACCAAATAGAGGAGTCATCATTTGTGATCCAGTCAGAAATATAACAAAGGTGGGCACACCATTGATAGAACCTGATATTGGGCAGGTCCAAGCCGCCCATAGAACTTGGCAGCTGCAATATTGCCATCTTAAGTCTTGGCTTGCGTTTACTCCATATAAAGGAACTTAGCCATCCATTTACATCCTTTATTACCTTATTGGAGAGTAATACTGGGATCATTTGGATTGGGTAAAGTAGTCTAGGTAAAATGTTCATTTTCAAGAGGGATATTCTACCCAACCAAGAAATCGGGAGAGAGTTCCAGCGCTCCAGATCCTGTCTTATTGTATCAAACAAGGGAACAAAATTGGCTTTGTACATTAGCTGGAATTTAGGAGTTACAAATATACCCAGATACATGAAACCTGAGGGAGACCATTTAAAAGGGAAGGGGGAGAAGTATTAGGTACAGAGTGTAGGCTACCAAGTGGCATAGCCTCTGACTTAGTAAGGTTAATCTTGTAGCCTGAGAATTCGCTGAATGATTCAATAATATTAATAAGAGATGTAATTGAAGTCTCGGGACTAGAGATGAATATCAGGACATCATCAGCATACAAGCTTATTTTATGGTGAACATCACCAATGAGCAGCCCCTGTATAGCAGGCGTTACCCTGATGGCCTCGGCCAGTGGTTCCATAACGAGTGCAAAGAGGAGGGGGGATAAAGGACAGCCCTGTCTGGTACCTCTGTGTATAGAGAAGCTATTTGACCGTAGCCCATTAGTAAGGACAGCAGCCTGAGGATCATCATATAAAACTTTCACCCATTTTATAAAGTTGTCCCCCAGACCAAATTTATTTAGAGCAAATAATAGGTAAGACCACTCCACACGATCAAATGCTTTCTCAGCATCTAGGGAGAGCACAAGACCATCCACAGCACTTTGTTGGTAGGCTTGAATTACATTAAGAAGCCGCCTGACGTTGTTGCATGACTTACGGCCCCTAATGAAGCCAGTTTGGTCTCCTTTCACAATTAGTGGCAGTGAGTCCTCTAATCTTGTGGCTAGAATTTTAGAAAGCAATTTTCTATCCACATTCAGAAGGGAAATTGGTCTGTACGAGGAACAAGACTCTGGACATTTTCCCTTTTTGAGAATAAGTGAAATGTTGGCTTCTCTCAGCGTTTGAGGGAGTTGGTCATTTGAAAATGAGTGGTTAAACATATCACGCAATGGCTCAAGGATCAGGCCATGGAACTCTTTATAGAACTCACTACAAAACCCGTCTGGTCCTGGGGCCTTACCATTTTGCAGATTCTTAATTGCGAACATTATCTCTTCCTTGGTAATAGGGGCATTAAGAAGGGACCTCTGCTCTTCGGAGATAGTAGGGAGCTCAATCTTACAAAAGAAGTTCTCCATTAATTTGGGTGCATCCTTTGGCAGTTCTGAGGCATAAAGGTTTGTATAAAATTTCTTTAATGAGTCACTTATCAATTTATTTTCATATAAATGATTACCATCAGAATCAGTAATAGTAGCAATTGACTGAGAGTCAGCCCTCTTTTTAGTTAGGTATGCCAAGTACTTTCCTGGCTTATCGCTATGTTCATATAGCTTTTGCCTGACAAATCTCATTTTCTTTTCAGCGTCCTGTGTTAGGAGAGAGTCTAACGTTGATCTAATGACTGATATTTCCTTTAATAGGGCAGGAGTGGGCGTTTTAATGTAGTCCTTTTCTTTAGTTCCTAATTCACCCTCTAACATTTTTTGCTTTTCCCACTTTTTCCGTCTCTTAGTAGCTTGTATGA
This sequence comes from Oncorhynchus tshawytscha, assembly GCF_018296145.1. Taxonomy (NCBI): domain Eukaryota; kingdom Metazoa; phylum Chordata; class Actinopteri; order Salmoniformes; family Salmonidae; genus Oncorhynchus; species Oncorhynchus tshawytscha. Next base: position 31,987,436 of record NC_056432.1, read on the forward strand.
CATAATCAGACCCCTGGCATACGCTTTACAGGTTTCCCAAAGGAGCGAGGGGTTATCTGTTGATTGAGAGTTAATAGAGAAAAATGCTTTAAACTCTGTTATAAAATATGATGTGAATGTATGGTCTCTAAGAATGGTTGTGTTCAACCTCCAATGTCTTGACCGATTGAATGCCCCGTTGAGTTTTATGTCCAGGATCACCTCAGCATGATCAGATATGAATATGTTTCCTATCCTAGCGGATAAAACAGACTGCAAAGACATCTTGGGCATAAAAAAATTATCTATTCTAGTCTGACATCCATGAGGTGCAGAGAAAAAAGTGAACTCTCTGTTGGAGGGATGAAAAGCTCTCCAGACATCCGCATACCCCAGATTATCACAAATAACTTTAAGTGACTTAGCTTGAGGAGAGAGTGAAGCTATACCACTGGGAAACTTATCAATAAGGGGGTTCAACAAGCAGTTAAAATCTCCTCCAACCACTGCAGTGTCTGAGTTTAATTCTGAAAAGTCTAGAAATGCCTTAGTGAGGAAATCAGGGGGGTGAGCAGGGGGGAAGTAAATATTCATTATGGAAATGTTCTGCCCTTGTAAAGTACCATTAATTATAACAAAGCGACCAAATTTATCTTTCACACAATTCAAGACCTTAAGTGTTAAGTTCTTTTTCACCAGAATTGCCACACCTCTACTTCTGGATGTAAATGATGAGAAAAACACTTGACCAAACCCTCCTTGTTGTAATTTCAGGTGCTCCTTATCATCCAAATGAGTTTCTTGCAACAGGGCAATATCAATATTTTATTTTTTCAAAAAAGACAGTACTTTCTTCCTTTTAATGGGGTTATGGCTCCCTCTAATGTTCCACGTACATACACGCAGTCCGTTATCTGCCATTGTATCTTGACCATTCAATATCCAGACTGGATCCTACTGTAAAAGTGGGGTGGTACCTTTTTCCATGTGTTGAACTCTCCTCTATCTCACTGAACATAAACAAAAAATATGAACCCTGAACTCGAACTATACTAAACCCAAAAATTAAACATGTAAAGATCCAAAAGGGTGTTTTCCCACTAGCTAACATGCAGGGGATTTCAACTCTCCAATGTAGACTCTTAAGTCCGCATTGCCGCTCAATAGCCTCATCCTTTATATATATGGAAAAGAAAATCAATAGAAGAAGACTGAGGCTCTTCCACCTAAAACCAAGCCTGGGCACCAATATGGATTCACACATATCTCAGCCTGAGCTATAGCGGCTATTACTTTAGCAAGAAAAATAATAAAGATACGAATATTACTGAGCCGGAGTACGTGAGGACTCACACCACTGTTTCATGATCAGATTCAACCAAAAATAAACAAAGTTATTCAATGCTGTGGAGGTGCAGCTTAAAGTTATTTACCCGAGAGAGTCAATAAACGCAGCAGCCTCTTCAGGTGTGTAGAGCTTTTTAGGTGATCCGTTGACCATAATCTTCAATGTGGCCGGGTACAACAGTGGGTAGTCCATCTTCATTCTCCTGAGTCGAGCCTTCGCCTCATCAAACGCTTTGCGTCTTCGTACAACCGCTGTGGAATAATCATTGAAGAATGAGACCTTTGGACCTTTATGTTGACTACCATCAGAGCCGATGTTTCTAGCCGCATCCATGACGCGCTGCTTGTCGGTGAAGTTGTGGAACTTTATAACCACCGGCCATGGGCGCTGATTGGGACCAGGTATCGGTGCTTGAGAGCGATGGGCTCTGTCCAGCTTCACACGACCAGCCTTAGTGTCCATTTGTAGGTAGCCAGGGATCCATTCCTCAAAGAATTTTACTGAACGTGTCCCTTCAGAATTTTCCGGGAGTCCCACAACACAAATATTGCATCTGCGTCCTCGATTATCCAAGTCGTCAATGTGCTCCGCCATTTCGTGCACCTGTTTCTCAAGTGCTTTTATCTTAGCGTCCATAGATGTAGTTGAAGTTTCCACTGCAGCAATTCTTCCTTCCGCCTCAACAACACGTTTCACAACGCTCTGTATTTCAGCTGAATGTCCTGCTATTGCTTCCAAGACCGTTCTTATCTTAGCATCGATCACTTTAGTAATGTTATCAGTCATCTTTTGAATCATCAGGTCCATTGTGCCTGGATCCGCAATGGTGTTAGCTTCGCTAACGTTAGCTAGCTCCTCATGCACATCCACAGGGGTGGTGGTTTTGGTCGACTTCTTAGTAGTTCTATTGGGCATGTTGTCAGAGATTTTTGCGAAATAGTCGTCAAGACTCATTATATGGTAACTTATTTAGCCAATTCTACCACTTTTTCAAGCTAGGAGATTAATGTAAGAATATACATTTACGAATGCCACGAGAGCTCGCTGAAACACCGTGTTCTCTCTACAGCGCCATTTTGTCCCCATAAAAAAAATATTTTAAAAATCTCAGGATTTTGGAAATATTCCACGACCCCATTTTCATATCAGGCAACCCAACATGGGGTTTGGAAACCGCTGATATAGTACCTAACATCTAACTTTTTTCTAACAATGAGTAAAACATGGTAAGAAATGGTTAAAAGCCACCCACGGAACCCCACCCACACCAATCCCAACAGGTACGCATTATCAGTTCTCTATGCCTGACAAGTGGTATGGAGCTGTGGCGGTCATTACATTTTGTCAGACGGTTATTGTCATGCAAAAACGTCTGCCAGTCTCACGGTAATTGACTGTTAATTAACATAAACAAGTTTAGCATCTCCATGCCTCCAAGCATACAAGCTGCATTCAAGACGCTGATGTGCACCTTTGGAACATGTACATTTAAAAAGTCTAATAAATCTATTTAATATACGCCATCACAAATCCATTATTTATTTTAGTCAGGTCTAAAGAAACATTATGATATGAATAACATGTATTTTGAGTTGGCTTACTGTATGTTATCTGGCTATGCTCCATGCCATAGGCTTGTTAATTTAGCTTACAAGATATGCTTATAAATCCCATGCCATTATTTTATATTATATGGTTTTATACTAAGAAGAATTGAATAAAATTGAAAATTATATTTTTCCCATTCCGGAGCAAGTGGGCTGTATGAATTGGCTGAGCACAAAAGTGAACATTTGAAACAGGTCCTATACGCTAGATTTGGAGTTACTTGGCAACTTCAGTTGTGAATGATACAAACCTTAGAATGTCTTATAAATCAAAACATATTTGGGCTGCATGATGGCTATAGGCTATTGATGATTTGAGAAAGTCGAGAGAGAAAAAAGGTTGCACTCCATTCCTTGCCTCAGGCTGAACAGCTGTTCTCTCAACAAGCGATCATATTTTCACCCATCAGACTATTCTCAATGTAATCTCATCTTTACTAATTATGTCAAATTAGTTTAGATTTAGAATGGCCCATTATTAAATGGACAGGAACAGAGGCATGGGAAAAATATGTGATCCATATGCACTCAAATAGCAAATGAAGGCCGCGCTCTCCCGCCTGTCCGTTTTTCAATGATACCGGAGAGGCAACATCAGTTGTGAGAAATAAATACAACACTTATTTCGTTTCACACGTCAACCACTTTTGAGGAGCATGCTCTCGCTATGCGACAGGTGATATTTTGCACAAACTCTGGATGCATGCGCTCCTCAACCCTATTCCTGCAGCTACCCAAAGCTTCATTTGAAATCTGTGAAACCCATAGATTAGGGTCATGAATTTATTTTAATTGATTGATTTCCTTATATGAACTCAAACTCAGTAAAATCTTTTAAATTGCTGCATGCTGCATTGATATTTTTGTTCAGTGTAGTTCCATCTCGCACTCAGTGTTCCGTCTGTTTGATAGTTTCCAGGTCTGAGATGGTTTGTCACTAATGGGGGTGAGGGCTAATAAACCAGTGGGACAGACAGGAGGCGGAACTTCACAGCAGAATCAGATTGTTCTGCCTCCATGCCCTCATGCAGTAAACAGTTAATCTCCCTGTGATGAATGACCAAGATTATTGATCTGTGGAGCCAGAGAGCCACATCTCTCACTATGTATGACGGGTGACGGCCTCCACTCCTCCACACTCCCCCCTTTGTTAAGGGGCACAGTAGAGCAGGAAGCTATGGCCTTCTTTCAGGCATCCTGTTTTCAGATAAAACAAAAAATCAACTAATGTCTGACCCACATGCACAAGAATTGAGGACAAAAATAGTAAGATGTCACACCCTGATCAGTTTCACCTGTCCTCCTTACTGTCTCCACCCCCTCCAGGTGTCACTTGTTTTCCCCAGTGTATTTATCCCTGTGTTTCCTGTCTCTCTGTGACAGTTCGTCTTGTATATTTCTAAGTCAACCAGCGTTTTTCCCGTTCTCCTGCTTTTTGCATCTTCCTTTTTCTAGTCCTCCCTGTTTTGACCCTTGCTTGTTTCTGGACTTTGTACCCGCCTGCCTGACCATTCTGCCTGCCTTGACCAGACCCTGTCTGCCACTCTGATCTGGTTTTGACCTTTTTGCCTGTCCACGACCAGGGAGGGGTCAATGCAAATAGTCTGGGTAGCCATTTGATTAGGTGTTCATGGAGTCTTATGGCTTGGGGGTAGAAGCTGTTAAGAAGCCTTTTGGACCTAGACTTGGCTCTCCGGTACCGCTTACCATGCAGTAGCAGAAAGAACAGTCTATGACTAGGGTGGCTGGAGTCTTTGGCAATTTTTAGGGCCTTCCTCTGACACAGCCTGGTATAAAAGACCTGTGACCCATGACTTACACGGTGACCATATACTGTATGAACTAATATAGCAGATTTCCTAAATAGTGGATAGAGGAAATCAATTTGAAGAGTCAGTGGTTCTCCCAATCCAGAAGGGTACAACATGGGTAGTGCAGGCTTCACTGGACACATCAGAACTGAGCACAGCTCCCCAAACAGATCCAACTTTAGTGAAGCTTCTTAAAGAATAAATTCAGAACAAAATAACTACTTTTAACTTCAGAGATAAAAATAAATAAATGTGTCTGCCTTGGTGGTAGTAATGATCCATATTCCAGGTTTAGGAGGAGTAGATCCATAATTCCATGTTTGACAATAATATTTGGGACACTTTTAAAGTCTCAACGGCAGAAGCTCTTACCTTCAATGTTTTTAATAGAAAGAATAATAAAGCTAAAAAAGTAACAACGCATATATACTATTTCATCAGTCTATCCATCATTGAGCTTTTCTCTCTTAACCAGCCCCGGAGACTCAGCTTTACAAGCTCAATGCAGGATTCCGCTTTAAAAGGCTCATCGCCTTCTGCCTGTAACCGTCTCAACCACCACATGTCATCCCCAAGTTCTGACATGATTCAGTCACTCGGTCCTGTAATACCTGAAAGAAACACTCATCTCTTATCCATATTACTACAGTGAACTGATAGACAAAGACAAAGCCTTAAAAGGCCCCCAGAGGAAGTTGATGCCACTATTTAAATCTAATTTCCTGTCCTAGAGGAAATGCATGTTTAGGTTTCACCTCTGAAGAATGACAAAGGCTACTTATACAGTACCAGTCAAAAGTTTGGACACCAACTCATTCAAGGGTTTTTCTTTATTTTTACTATTTTCTACATTGTATTATAATAGCGAAGACATCCAAACTATGAAATAACACATATGGAGTCATGTAGTAACCAAAAAAAGTGTTAAACAAATCAAAATATATTTTATATTTGAGATTCTTCAAAGTAGCCACCCTTTGCTGGATGACAGCTTTGCACAATCTTGAAATGATCTCAACAAGCTTCATGAGGTGGAATGCTTTTCCAGCAGTCTGAAGGAGTTACAACATATGCTGAGCACTTGTTGGCTGCTTTCCCTTCACTCTGCTGTCCAACTCATCCCAAACCATCTCAATTGAGTTGAGGTCGGTGATTGTGGAGGCCAGGTCATCTGATGCAGCACTCCATCACTCTCCTTCTTGGTAAAATAGCCCTTACACAGCCTGTTGGTGTGTTTTGGATCATTGTCTAGCTGAAAAACAAAATGATAGTCCCACTAAGTGCAAACCAGATGGGATGGTGTATCTCTCCAGAATGCTGTGGTAGCCATGCTGGTTATGTGTGCCTTGAATTCTAAATAAATCACTGACAGTGTTACCATCAAAGCACCCCCAAATCATTACACCTCATCCTCCATGCTTCACAGTGGGAACCACACATGCGGAGATCATCCGTTCACCTACTCTGTCTCACAAAGACACGGTGGTTGGAACCAAAAATCTCAAATTTAGACTCATTAGACCAAATGACAGATTTCCACCGGTCTAATGTCCATTGCTCATGTTTCTTGGCCCAAGCAAGCCTCTTTTTCTTATTGGTGTCCTTTAGTAGTGGTTTCTTTGCAGCAATTTGACCATGAAGGCCTGATTCACACAATCTCCTCTGAACAGTTGATGTGGAACTCTGAAGCACCTGAACTCTGAAGCAATTATTTTGGCTGCAATCTTAGGTGCAGTTAATTGACGATTTCTGAGGATGGTAGTCTGAATGAACTTATTCTCTGCAGCAGAGGAAACTCAGAGTCTTCCTTTCCTGTGGCGGTCCTCATGAGAGCCAGTTTCATCATAGCACTTGATGGTTTTTGCGACTGCACTTGAAGAAACTTTCAAAGTTCTTGAAATGTTGCGCATTGACTGACCTTCATGTCTTAAAGTAATGATGGACTGACGTTTCTCTTTGCTTATTTTAGCTGTTGTTGCCATAATATGGAATTGGTCTTTTATCAAATAGGCCTACCTTCTGTATACCACCACTACCTTGTCGCAACACAACTGATAGGCTCAAACGCATTAACCTCATGAAGCTGGTTGAGAGTGTGCAAAACTGTCAAGGCAAAGGGTGGCTACTTTTGAAGCATCTAAAATATATTTAGATTTGTATAACACTTTTTTGGTTACATGATTCCATGTGTGTTATTTCATGGTTTTGATGTCTTTAATATTATTCTACGATGTAGAAAATAGTGAAAATAAAGAAAAACCCTTGAATGAGTAGGTGTGTCCAAACTTTTGAATGGTACTGTATATTTTTAATACAGACTAACTAAAAAATAAGTGAACATACACAAATGATCCAATGGATTATGATAATACTCTATATAAAAAAAAGTGGAGGTGCAAAAATATACATTTGCACCCCTATGTAATTTACTCCATGGCTCAGGGGGCCAAGTGAACAAGGGCTGTTTAGCGCATCTCAGTCGCGAGGAGGAATAACTTCGCAGCGGTTTCAGATGAATAAACAATGCCATGCTGGTGGCTGGTAACATTCAAATAAAACCCAGCCCTGAAGCAAAAAATAATTTTGATGTCATATTATAGCAGGGGCAGAACTTTGGTTTTAGAAGTGGCGGGCCCATAATTTGGTGAGGGGTCTTCCCATTTTCCGGGGCATCAAAAGCTAATTTCCTTCATTTCTATGCAATCTAATATGACCCATGGCCGTTCTAGCGTCTCTATTTAGAACATAAAGTAAGCAAAAGTACCCAGTCATCGAGCTAGGTGAGGGATCATTATTAAATATGTTTAAGTGATTGATAAGACTGAACTAGATCCATGATAATTCAATAATCAATATGGTTGCACCTTTAACCAATAGCCTAACAAATTAACAACTCTTACAAATAAAGTACAAAGACCTTTGTTCCTCCATATCAAATTTCAGCCAGACCACCCATGCACGCCCGACCCCCACCAGTCTAGTCAATAACTCAACTCACTCTCTCTCCAACAACTTCCTCTGCATCTTTTTTTTTTATGTCTCAAGGAAAGGTTTGGAAAACAAAAGTTTTATAAAAACACACATACACCTACACAATAACAAACAGAAACTGTACACCCTCCATAAATTCATATCACTGTACTGTAGAGTTATTTTTACTTGTACACAATATAGCTGGGTCACCCTATCCTGCCCCTAGGGGTCCAATGCCCTGCAGCTCCCCAACCCAACACACCCACCTCAGCTTCAGGATCTTAGTGAAACATTCACTATTGGTTTTAGATGTGTTAGTCCAAGGCCAGAGAGATAACCAACAGTATGGCAGAGCCCCAGGGTCAGGACTGAGCAGCCCAGCAGCTAGGGATTGCCTTAATAGATATCTCCCCTGACATAGGCATGTTTTTAATTCAGACATTTTTTGTCAAACAGTTTTCCATATAAGGTATCCAGACCTTATGAAAGTTGCACAGTATACCCTTAACCTTGTAATAAATCAAATCGCATGATACATAAGGTGACATTTCATCCAACCTAATTAATGGCAATGCATTTCTTAGCTGCTATAAATGCTAGTTTATTTCTTCTGATAAATGTCTCCAGTATAAACATTTACAAGCAAACAACAACAGGGAGAAGGGAGACTCTGTTCATTTATCTCAGCATGTCTACATACTCTTTGCCAGAATTCAACCAGCCTTCACAAGACCATAATATATGCAAATATGTCCCCTTTTGTGTTTTACACCTCCAGCAGAAGAACTACATTTGTGTGTGGATGATTTTCAATTCACTGGCATTATTCCCAGAGCCTAGACCTACCCATCAACTCCAGATGGAACTTTGTATCCATTCACTGATTGTTATAATATACTAGAAAATTCATCTGAGCTCCGTAGACTGGTCTTCCCTGGCTGTCTGACCCTGCATGGAGACCTGTCACAATCTTAACCTACTAAGACATGATGAGCATAGTGTTGTGTACTGACTGTTCACCATGACAGTGAAGCCTGTAGAGCCCTTTATACCGTGTCAGTGTGAAAAGTAGGGAATTAGCTGGGGAAACAGTCAGATCAATAACGTTACATTGATATACTGACTAATAAAAAAATCATATTGTGCAGAAGAAATGTCAGAATATCAGTCTTCAATCGTTTGGCAGCTAGTTTCATCGTTTGATTCAGGTCTAGTGTGATTGAGGCAAAAATAGTAGTTAAACTTAGTGAGCTAGCCAGCTAGCTAGCATAGGATAACCAACTTTTGGCTATCTCTGCTAGTTAATGGTACATCATCAAATTTGTACCCCCCTTCCCCAGTGAAAGTTGCACCCCTGTATTATAGGCAAACACACCATATTCACACGGATTTACACAAAGTGGGCAGTTCGGATTTTGTCGCTTCAAGCCAAAATACACTGCATTCAGAAAGTATTCAGACCCCATTTTGTTACGTTACAGCCTTATTCTCAAATGGATTAAATAAGAATGTTCCTCATCAATCTACACACAATACCCTATAATGACAAGGCGAAAACAAGTTTAGACATTTTTGCAAATGTAATAAAAATAACAGAAATACCTCATTTACATAAGTATTCAGACCCTTTACTAAGAGAATAAGATAATCAAAATCGAGCTCAGGTGCATCCTGTTTCCATTGAACATCCCTGAAATGTTTCTACAACTTCAATTCAATTGATTGGGCATGATTTGGAAAGGCACACACCTGTATATATAAGGTCCCACAGTTGACAGTGCATGTCAGAGCAAAAACCAAGCCATGAGGTCAAGGAATTGTCCGTAGAGCTCAGAGACAGGATTGTGTCGATTCATAGATCTGGGGGAGGAGAACCAAAACATTTATGCACCATTGACGGTCCCCAAGAACACAGTGTCCTCCATCATTCTTAAATGGAAGAAGTTTGGAACCACCAAGACTCTTTCTAGAGCTGGCCGCCTGGCCAAACTGAGCAATAGGGGGAGAAGGACCTTGGTCAGAGAAGTGACCAAGAACCCAATGGTCACTCTGTCAGAGCTTCAGGGTTCCTCTGTGGAGATGGGAGAACATTCCAGAAGGATAACTATCTCTGCAGCACTCCACCAATCAGGCCTTTATGGTAGAGTGGCCAGACGGAAGCCACTCCTCACTAAAAGGCACATGACAGTTATCTTGGAGTTTGCCAAAATGCACCTAAAGGACTCTCAGACCATGACAAACAAGATTATCTGGTCGGATGAATCTAAGATTGAACTCTTTGGCCTGAATGCCAAGCGTCACATCTGTAGGAAACCAGGCACCGCTCATCACCTGGCCAATACCATTCCTACGGTGAAACATCGTGGTTGCAGCATCATCCTTTGGGGATGTTTTTCAGTGGCAGGAACTGAGAGACTAGCCAGGATCAAGGGAAAGATGAAAAGAGCAAAGTACAGAGATCCTTGATGAAAACCTGCTCCAGAGCGACGAGCAGGACCTCAGACTGGGGCGAAGGTTCACCTTGAACAGGACAATGACACTAAGAACACAGCCAAGACAACGCAGGAGTGGGCTTCGGGACAAGTCTCTGAATGTCCTTGAGTGGCCCAGCCAGAGCCTGGACTTGAACCCGATCTAACATCTCTGGAGAGACCTGAAAATAGCTGTGCAGCGATGCTCCCCATCCAACCTGACTGAACTTGAGAGGATCTGCAAAGAAGAATGGAATAAACTCCCCAAATACAGGTGTGCCAAGCTTGTAGCATCCAAGAAGATTTGATGCTGTAGAACTGCCAAACGTCAACAAAGTACTGAGTAAAGGCTGATATCAGTTTTTTTTTAAATATAAATTTGCAAACATTTATAAAAACCTGTTTTTGCGTTGTCATTATGTGATATTGTGTGTAGATTGATGAGGAAAAATAACAATTGAATCCATTTTAGAATAAGGCTGTAAGTAACAAAATGTGGAAAAAGTCAAGGGTTCTGAATACTTTCTAAATGCACTGTATGTCGTACTTTGACTAAACAATGACTTATTGACTTATTGATCATCTTTCAGCTTGAAAATGTAGATTTCTACTGGTGTTGGCGTTTTAAAGGTCCAATGCAGCCGTTTTTCTCTCAATATCAAATAATTTCCGGGTAACAGTGAAGTATATTACTGAGATATTTTCAATTAAAATGGTCAAAAAGAAACAAAAATAGCTTCTTAGCAAAGAGCTATTTCTCAAGCAAGAATTTAGCTAGGACTGTCTGGGAGTGGTAGACTGAAAATGAGCGGTTATTGGCAGACATTTGGAACTCTTTCTTATTGGTATATTAACTAATTCACCTTCTGGTGATGTCACCAGGCAGGCCAAAATTCCAAAACAGGCTGAAATTTCAGCTATTCTTTTCAAACAGCTCTTACACTAAAAGTACATTTTCATAATTTTCACAATTTCACAGTATTATTCCAACCTCTGTGTGGAAATATATATAAAACGCAGGTAAATCACGTTATTTACTGCACTGGGCCTTTAAGCACCTGTTGCAACAATGACTAGCAAAAAAGGGAAGACAATATTTTGTCTAATTGTCTATTAGAGATAGGTGACTACCCTGTATAGACAGACAACATTTCTTAATAATTTCTACACTGGTGACCAGAGGTGAAAGTACATTTAATTTCTTACCGGTAGGGACACCCAAGTGAGCGTTTGTTTTTTTATACTACAAAAACTACGGGGTAGCCTACTCTGGTGACACTGACAAACAGATCAATAAAAACTATGTTGTCTGATACATATAATTGGTCTACGAAAAGGGGAGACACAAATACAATATGACATCCATTTAACCTGGAGGAGGAAATTATTGTCCAAAAACAAACTAAAGTGGCACTGACCCAATGACAAAGACAGTGAATATGCACACTCACCGGGGATATTTCCGATGTTCTCCTCTAGTGCCAATATGATAGGCTACCGTTCGCTCAATTAAATAAAAAATGTTGATAACTGAAAGACAGATTGGGGTATTTATATTGTAATCTCTTTACAACAGTTTTTCCATTATTTTATATTTAAATATTGCAATATGACTGGCTGGGTCTCTCTGCTTTTCACTGACATTCGCTACTTAACAATCATCTCTTTGGTATTTGCAACACGCGCTGCTCAAATTGCGGGCCCTTTTGATTGTAGGCTATGCGATAAAAACGTGTTTTTAAGTAAGCAGCTAATGAGCCTCTGTGGCCAAATCCTGCTTTCTGGTGTAGTAGCCTATTTTGAATGATTTTATGTATTTCTGGCAATAATTTTGGCAATTTAATTCAATTCACTTGAGGGAAAACTTAGCGTCCCCTAGCCTTATAGACAAGCTGCCTTTGTCTATTAATGTGGCATAAACACAGTCATGATGTTTTCATCCGATTGTCAAACAATCACTTAACAAAATGCGCCCCTGTAGGCTATCCGCGCACATTCGGCCACTCACAAAATAATTTCAGCATCCAAACCCCAACAGTGCACGGTGCACCCACAATTTGATGAATGGAAAGAGACATATGTTACAAAACACCTACGTGCATTGTAATGACATTCTGCGATTGTCAATAGGCCTACACTTGTAGCCCGAAATTATTAATCCACTGTTGTCCGCGCGTGCCTCGGTCTCCGCCACTCATCTCCGCCTTGCTAACGAGCGTCTCAGCCACTTCTCCACCTTGACAAAATGTAAGTGTTCTCCTCAAACCACAACGCAATTTGAAGCGTATAACACCCGGTTTCCAGTCAATTAGCAAATTATTCATGACATGCTGTAATGTTAAATTATTTTATTTTACTAGGCAAGTCAGTTAAGAACAAATTCTTATTTTCAATGGCGGCCTAGGAACAGTGGGTTCATTGCCTTGTTCAGGGGCAGAATGACCTTGTCAGCTTGGGGATTCGATCTTGCAACCACTAAGCTACGCTATTGCTCCTAATAATGCTGTAATAGCCTATATTTTGGGGGGCCATGTTGTATTAATTATGATAGGCTCACGTTTTACCGGTACAGGTACACCCACTATTTATTTTGCCGGGACACCATACCGGACAGTACCGCCTTACTTTTACCCCTGGTGGTGGCTGTCATTGAGAGGGACCAGACCGGACATACAGTATCTCCAAACGCTACACAAACCCAGAGGTAAGGCATCAGTTGATCTGGAACGCTTACCCCACACCTCCACCCACAAACGCAAATCACAAAAAGTCCTCCTATTACTCTCCATTTGGCATAATATGTAGCTGTAGCGTGCTTCCCCATGCAACATAATGGATAGAAAGGAGCAGCAGCTCTGAGCTACCCTAGCAAGACCATCTTTAGTAATGTAAGTACTAAGAACACTTACCTCTGATTTAGCCGGCGCTCATCATCACTCCCAAAGTCCTGTAAACCAAGAAAAGGCAGAGCAAAAATAAGCAAAAGTTACAAATCTGATACTACAAGACATTGAAGCTCTACAGTGCAGCCATTAGTATCAGATGGACATTAATCTGTCCACAATTCAGATTACATGTTTTGCCTCATAATAAGCTCTGATAGGTAGGTTACTATTCTACAGAGGGATATAATGAGGGGAACCTAATTCTCATTACTCACAACCCATTGAAGAGTTGAGTGGATTCAGGGGTAGATTGTCAATATTCTTTTATAAAACTATTATAGAAATGTTTCCCAAAATAAACAGAGTGTACAAAACATTAAACATCTTCCTAATATTGAGTTGCACCCACATTTGCCTTCAGAACAGCTTAATTCGTTGGGCAAGGTGTCAAAAGCATTCCATAGGGATGCTGGCACATGTTGACTCCAATGCTTCCCACAGTTGTGTAAAGTTGGCTGGATGTCCTTTGGGTGGTGCACCATTCTTAATAAACACGGAAAACTGTTGAGCATGAAAAAAACTGCAGCGTTGCAGTTCTTGACACACTCAAACTGGTGCGCCTGGCATCTACGACCATACCCCGTTCAAGGCACTTAAATATTTTGTCTTGCCAATTCACCCTCTGAATGGCACACATACACAATCCATGTCTCAATCGTCCCTAGACTTAAAAATCATTCTTTAACCTGTATCCTCTCAATCTACACTGAAGTGGATTTAACAAGTGACATCAATAAGGGATCATAGCTTTCACCTGGTTAGTCTATGTCATGGAAAGAGTAGGTGTTCCTAATGTTTTGTACACTCAGTGTGTATCTAGTCTAATACACAATGTTGAGGTTTCAATGTTCACATAAATGTATTTAACCTAGGCTAACCTTGGAACAGACAAATCTACCAACGCCCCAACAAATCAACACTACTGTTAATTATACCAAAACTTCTGTACTTTTTTGATACTTGAACATAAAAAACATTTAGGTTATAGAATTTGTTACTTTCGGTACTTCTATTAAATGTGTCATGTACTTATTGAGAGAGGATCAAGTCTGTCTATCGGCGCAGCAGATATCCCCATATAGTGTGAAAGCACCGGCACCATGCCTGCTCCACTTACTCATTACTAGCTCGTCCTAAGGAATCCCTGTACTATGGGCTGAGGCTGGGATGCATCATGTTAACTTCTGTGCAGCATGAGTGGGGAACTAACACACTTAATTACTGTTCGCAAAACAAAAGTCCATTACAGGCTAGAACCCTTTACAATGCAAATAAATACCTGTAGCTTCAAGCTTACAGCTGAAGCTAACATCAGTTCGCTACTCTAGTACTTTGTTTGTGATAATATAAAAACCATAATGCAAAATATACTGATTTGAAAGTGGATTGTCACCAAAAACAAGTCATTTCTAAAAAACTGTATTAATTAACTTAGTCTCCCTCTCCTCAGTCATGTCTCTCCTGTTGCTCTCAATGTGTTTGAACGACATCATTAGGTCTTAAAAAGACAGCGTACACTTTTATTTAGACTTATTTTTTTTACATTTAAGTAATTTAGCAGATGCTCTTATCCAGAGCGACTTACAGTTAGTGCGTTCATCTTAAGATGAAGGTGGGACAACCACATATCACAGGCATTGAAATTAGTTATTAGTAGAGTCAGAACTATGGGTGGAGGGGGTCAAACCAAGTGCAGGTTCAGATAAAAAAAAAATGTGGGGGGGGTTAGAAGGAAGATTAAATTATTTTAATAAAATATTAAATCTTTAGAAAAACCTAACATACTTGAATAAAACACCAAATACATTGCTGTAGTTGGTCTCATTACCATAACAGTTTAAGTTCCTGTCAAAACTTTAAAACAGTGCATTCAGAAATTATTCAGACCCCTTCTCTTAAAAAAAATAAAAATGGTACAGCCTTGTTCTAAAATTGATTTAATAAAAGAGTCCTCAATCTACACACAATATCCCATAATGACATTGTCAATGTATTACAAATAAAAACAGAAATACTTTATTTACATATTCAGAGCCGTTGCTATGAGACTTAAAATTTAGCTCGAGTGCATCCTGTTTCCATTGATCATTCTTGAGATGTTTCTACAACTTCATTGGAGTCCACCTGTGGTAAATTCAATTGATTGGACATGATTTGAAAAGGCACACACGTCTATATATAAAGGTCCCACAGTTGACAGTGCATGTCTGAGCAAAAACCAAGCAATGAGGTCGAAAGGAATTGTCCGTAGAGCTCTGAGACAGGATTGTGTTGAGGCACAGACCTGTGAAAGGGTACCAAAAAATGTCTGCAGCATTGAAGGTGCCCAAGAACACAGTGGCCTCCATCATTCTTAAATGGAAGAGTGTGTAACCACCAAGACTCTTCCTAGACCTGGCCGCCCGGCCAAACTGAGCAATCAGGGGAGAAGAGCCTTGGTCAGAGAGGTGACCAAGAACCCGATGGTCACTCTGACAGAGCTCCAGAGGTGGTGGTGGCAGCATTATCATCATGCCGTGGGGAGGTGTTTCAGCGGCAGGGACTGGGAGACTAGTCAGGATCGAGGGAAAGATGAGCAGAGCAAAGCATATTGATGTAAACCTGCTCTAGAGCACTCAGGACCTCAGACTGGGGCAAAGGTTCACCTTCCAACAGGATAACGGCCCTAAGAACACTGCCAAGACAACGCAGGAGTGGCTTTGGGACAAGTCTCGGAATGTCCTTGAGTGGCCAAGGACACCAAATCGAGCATCTCTGGAAAGAAAATAGCTGTGCAGCGACGCTCCCCATCCAATCTGACAGAGCTTGAGAGGATCTGCAGAGAAGAATGGGAGAAACTCCCCAAATACATGTGTGCCAAGCTTGTAAAGTCATACCCAAGAAGACTCAATGCTGTAATCTCCTCAACAAAGTACTGCGTAAAGGGTCTGAATACTTATGTAAATGTGATATCAGTTATTTTGTTTCTTCTAAAAAACTGTTTTTGCTTTGTCATTATGGGGTATTGTGTGTAGATTGGGGGTGATTCAATCCATTTTAGAAAAAGTCAAGGGGTCAGAATTATTTCCGAATGTACTGTAAAGTTGTATTCACCCATGATGCATCATCTAGAGGAGTAGTCCTTATATGAACACAAGTTAAGTTAATGTATTTGCTTATATGCCTTCAGAATGATTATTCTTAAACACCCCCTTTACTCCACTTGTCTTTCTCATTACCGACACGGCTAAAGAGCTCAAATTGAGGAAAAAGTCTGATTAACTTTATAATTGTATCATTAATTTGAAATATTTATATTTTCAGTGTGATGTTTAACTGACTCATTTTCATTAGGGGAGTAATGTAAAAAAATATATAAAAATATATATAAATATTGGTTTGTTCACTACTTTTTGGACTTTTGTGAAAATGTTGTTAAAATGCATAATATCTCATTAAAAAAAACTATAATTATACAATAGTACAGATTAGTACAGATCCTAATATCAGTGTTTCAAGAGGAAATTTAGTGAAAAATGTATTCATTCACAGTTTCGTGAGAATGACCCACCTGGCTTTATGAGAGAGGTGAACGCCACTAAATGGAGGGAATGTGGCCATTCTTTATGATAGTTTCACCACAGTAAATGTCTTAAAAACAGTTATTGTTCCAGGAAAGATATCATAGACTGGGAGTATCAGGTTATAGTAACATGGTGACATGTAACTGTGAGGAGGTGGGCCATTCTCCAGAAGTTTCACCTAATAAAGCCTGAGGATTGTCAACCAAAGCACTACTAATGAGAAGCACAAGGTCCCTGCTAAGGTTAGGTACTGCAGCAGTAAGAGGAAATGTTGTGACAAGATGTATCCAACACTGTATTTCAGCTCCAAAAACACACGGCACTTTCCACTACTGTATCTAACAAACTAAATCGGGCGAGCGTCACACTTGTGATGAGCAGAATGGGTTCAAAACAGCGAACATACGTCATTGTCAAACCTATCATTTTTTATAAACACACACAAAAAGTATTTTCCCTCCCATCTAAACAAACGGTGCAGATAAGGTGAGGTAAGGCCTCCGAGGTTGGTCTCTACCTCTACCCATTCAACCAGGGGACAGGCATCAGGGTGAAACTCATAACTGGGATGTGTCAAACGCTGTGTTTAACATGGGTTTCAGTTGGTCATCCGGGAGAGTAATCCAATAATTGACTTGAACAGCCCTGCAGCCACTACAAGTGAAATCCCAGCCATAATTCTCCCACAGCGAGACACATGACAATAACCAAATTTCACCTTGTAGGGTAGGGTTGAAACTCTCCATTGTTGGCAAAATCATGTAGCCTACCTTACACCGTCACAACAGCTACCATATTGTTACCCCACCACCATCCTCCACTCATCGCTTTCCCTCCACATCCCCCCACCCTCCATGTGAGAATGACATCATAGCTGCAGCAGCTTCCTGAGGGGCTTGGCTGCTCCTCATCAGACAGGCCCCTGGGAAGAGCCCTGGAAGCAGCCAGGCAGCCAGTCAATTCTATCCCACATTGAAAATGAGTGGCAGGCAGTGACAAGGAAGGCTGGTCCGCAGTCAAGCCAGCTCAACCATCATCACGATAAAGGTGTTTCTTTTTACACGTTTCATTTTTTAAATGGCAGGTGTAATGCGTCAGGCCCAATGACTCAGTAGCTAAAAAAGTAAAGCAGCAGCCTAACGAAAGAAAAGAAAGATCAGCTAATGCTCAAGTACCAGTTCTTGATTCAGGCCTAACCATGGTTGTTGTCATCTTCAAGACAAATCTACCCAATAAGGGCGAGTGGAGAAAACCTGCTGTAGGCTAGAGCCTTTGTTGTATTTAGCGTGACTCCTGTTTCTATTAACAGTTAGCACCCCCAACTGGTTGAGAAGGTGCACAAAAACAGTACTTCGATTGTAGCTATCTTTCATGAGTGACATCTAAATGTCACTGTGATGTGTAGGCACTAACTGTTACACTACATGACCAAAGGTATGTGGACACCTGCTTGTCGAACATCTCGTTCCAAAATCATGGGCATTAATACGGAGTTGGTCCCCCTTTACTGCTTTAACAGCCTCCACTCTTCTGCGAAGGCTTTCCACTAGATGTTGGAACATTGCTGCGGTGACTTGCTTTCATTCAGCCATAAGAGCATTAGTGAGGTTGGGCTCTGATGTTGGGTGATTAGGCCTGGCTCGACATCGGTGTTCCAATTCATCCCAAAGGTATTCGATGGGGTTGAGGTCAGTGCAGGCCAGTCAAGTTCTTCCACACACCAATCTCGACAAACCATTTCTATATGGACCTTGCTTTGTGCACGTGTGCATTGTCATGCTGAAACAGCCTTCCCCAAACTGTTGCCACGGCCTGTTCACCCCGGTACCATCTAGAAGGCGGAAACAGTACAAGTGCATCAAAGCTGGGACCGAGAGATGGAGAAACAGCTTCTATCTCCAGGCCATCAGACTGTTAAACAGTCACCACTAGCCGGCCTCCGCCCAGTACCCTGCCCTGAACCTTAATCAATGTTCTAGCCAGCTACCAACCGGTACTCTGCCCTGCACCTTAGAGACTGCTGCAGTATGTACATAGTCACTGAACAGTGGTCACTTTAATAATGTTTAGATACTGTTTTACCCACTTTATGTATATACTGTATTTTAGTCATGGCTCATCCTATATAACTATATTATGTGTGTATTGTTTTTTAAATTGCTAGGTATTACTGCACTGTTGGAGCTAGAAGCATAAGCATTTCACTGCACCTGCGATAACATCTGTAAATCTGTGTACGCGACCAATAAACTTTGGTTTGATTTGCATTTTGAGATGGGATTGTTCTTGTGGTTTATTCATTGGCTGTTGGTTAATCTGAATAAACAAATAAGCACAAGGAGCAGTACCAAGAGTTTATTTTGCCATCATGGAAGTGTTCAAAGCTCACCTGACTTATGCTAGTTTGATTTTGGCAGACTATCTTTACTCTTATGGAAAGTATGACTAGGCCTCTTACCACAGTGGTTCCCAACCCTTTTCGGTTACTGTACCAAAAATTAATTTTGCTCTGCCCAGCATACCCATGAAGTACCTCATGTGTATTTTACCAGCAGGCATATAGTCTCTTGAGTCTTCTCAAGTACCCCCAGGGGTCCGAGTATCTCTGGTTGGGAACCACTACTCTACCTCATGACTGTATTAAGTTACATGTCACATTTCACCTCATTGACTGGTCCCTTTTAGAAGACATCTCAGAACAACATAGAAAATAACCCATGCTGTCCATAACACTGATTTTAACATAAGCAAGTAGCTAGCTAGTTTGCCTAATAAATAAGCTGGTAATAACTGATATATTAGGCAACTAACTTGATAAATGTTAACATTTGGGAGTACCAAATTGTATGGCACCACTGCAGTACACTGGTGATTTCTTAGCTGACTAGCTAGCTTACTGCATTCAGCAGCAGGACATTAGGGTATGACTTACATGAAACTACCTGGCAGATAACCAGATACCTAGCTAATCAGGCAAACGATGCTATTGGAAATGAATAGCCAGCTAATGCCACAGCAGTTACGCTGCTCATTAGCTAGCTAGTAAGGCAAACAAGAAGCTAGCTAACTAGATTAACTGTATATTTGTTGTACGCTAGCTAACGTTAGCTGGCAAGCGAATAACTTTACTAACTGGCAATAAATAGCATTACGTTATATCAGTGTGTTACTGACAACTTTGCTTACTAGCTTTTCTAGACACCAGCTAACGTTAGCTCGGTAGCGATTGAGTTGAGGCTAATAATAGTACTAACATTACCTAGTTAGCTTATCCCATTGCTACATATCTAGCTAGCACGGCTAGGCCTATGTCACTCCCACGTATCCTAGGTGTTTTCTTGCGCTTTGTTGACGTTTCTAAAAACGTCTCTCCAGCTATTTCCAAGCTTACCTCCCCCACGTTGGTGGTGGTTGTGCTGGCTGTGGATGCAGCGCTTGGGGTAGGGGAGCGCTGCAAAGTAACCAGAGCCATGGCTGAGAGAGTCTGCACAGGCCGGTGTAGCCTGTCCAGAGAACAGCTTTATTCCGGGTGAATAACCTAAGGAAATTGTTTCTTGGTGTCAACGTCTATAGCGGTCGAAGCAGAGAATTTCATCGCCGTTAAATTTCCATCGTCCTAAAATCTGGAAGTCAGTTGTTCCTTTTGAATTTTCTCAAATAAAAATAGACGAATTTCATAGTAAGAACGTACAGAGCATGTACTTATCGTTCCCCATGTTGCGGCTTTCTCACAAGCCTGCACAAAACCGCTTCCACCAGGGGATGCGAGCTTATGCTAGTCAGCTGCTGCCAGCCAACCACACAGTGATGCTGAGTTCAAACATTCTGATCCGATGGATGTTGTAGCCTAGCTAGGTTACCAATTCTGTCAAATACATACCTACATCATGACAGAATCTCTTCCAGTTCAAACTGTGTATTTCACTTGGCCTGTCGGTTAAAAATAATAAATAATATTAGCTACAGTTCATGTAATGCAACTACACAAACCCTCACAACCCGCAGAATGTAAGTAATCTTTTGCATAATGTTTTTTTAAGCCAACTGCTGTGATGTTGTTTTGTTGTTGTTTTTTAAATATATATCTACGTTCGTATTTTTGTCACTATTATATTTCAGGTTATTACACATTATACGATGTACAATGTATGGTTACTTCATACAGTTAGATGGGTCAGAGGTTCAGGTACACTCAAGGACATGGAAATGTTTACATTGTCAAAGTTATATGGAATGGTAGCAGATTCTGAGCAGGACCAAGCCAGTCACACAGAATGGAGGCTAATCAGATTTTTTAAAGATAAATAATAATAACAAAAGCAACAATAACTGCTGTGTTTGTTATCTCCAGACAAAACTCGTGGCAGTGATCAGAGCTGGGGTCAGTGGCCTGTCCACGGCTCAGAGTATCTATGAGCACTACCACTCTACAGTCAGTCAGTCCACCAGCGATGGGCCTGCAGGATTCTGGCAGCCATACCTCTACGACAAGGGTAATTCCCAGAAAACGTGAAAGGGCTTTCTTCTTTCTTCAGGCCTCATCATTCACATGGAGGCAAGGTCTAGTTGTTTTGCATTTTAAGCTGCTGTAATTAAGCAATAAGACCCAAGGAGGTGTGGTATATTTAAGCAATAATGCCCGAGGAGGTGTGGTATATGGCCAATATACCATGGCTAAGGGCTGTCCTTAGGCACGACACAACATGCTGTCAGCCAATCAGCATT
The DNA here is from genome assembly GCF_018296145.1 of Oncorhynchus tshawytscha. Taxonomy (NCBI): domain Eukaryota; kingdom Metazoa; phylum Chordata; class Actinopteri; order Salmoniformes; family Salmonidae; genus Oncorhynchus; species Oncorhynchus tshawytscha. Next base: position 32,008,858 of record NC_056432.1, read on the forward strand.
CAGGGCTCGAACCACCCAGTTTATAATGGCCAATATACTACGACTAAGGTCTGTTCTTATGAACAACACAAAGCAGACTGCCTGGATACAGCCCTTAATCATGGTAAATTTGTCAAATACCACAATCCCGAGGTGCCTTATTGCTATTATGAACTCGTTACCAACATAAATAGAACAGTAAACAAGCATTTTTGCGTCATACCCGTGGTAGATTGTCTGATAAGCACACGGCTGAAATGAAAAGCCAATCATCATCCAGGACCCAAACTACCTGGTTTATAATGTCTAACTACTACTGTATAATCCCTTTGCTGAAGTAGATTAACTTGAGACAAAATTCCTGTTCCTCCATCTGTGTCATTACAGCGTAGCAATGGTCTATCGTAGCAGTGGCTTGACTCAATTTACATGTTCTGAATAGAGTCTGAATTCACTCAGCCCATCTGAATAGTCTACTGTCCAGCACCACAAACAGGTCTATGGAATTATTAAAAGGCATGGCCACTGAGGCCCCTCTGTCTGTCACAAGGCTAACAGATTAATGAAACCACTACATCACAAATGTAAACCAACACAGTCAAGGAAGGTAATAAAAATAGATGAGTAACAAATACATCCACTCTCTTTTATTGCACAATCCCTATTTTAACAATAATGTGCTGGACTCTAGTAGATAGCTTACACTCTTAGAAAAAAGGGTGCTCTCTAGTACCTAAAAACGTTTCTTTGGCTGTCCCCATAGGATAACCCTTTAAAGAACCCAAAAGGGTTCTACCTGGAACCAAAAAAGTCTCCACCTTATGTCAAAAAGGGTTCTCCTGGGGACAGCTGTTCAAATGTTCAAACATGATTTCTTTGAGGATAACTGTATATTGGCAAATCTGTGGGATGAACTTGGTTTATCTGGTGGGAAGGGGATGCAAAAGAGAACGTTCTACTTATATCTTATGGTGGTTTCATCATCTCTCAAGGTGAATGTTATCTTTTGGCACCCAGCGGCTGGGTCCCAGCCTAATGTCTATACACCATAAAAAGAGATGCAATTTGGGTTCCCTGTATTACTTCATTTTCTATATACCTTTATACAAGTCAACCTGGCAATGTGTTGTTTCTAGGTTACAGAAGAGGGGTGACATTTTACCAGAGGTAAAAATAGGTGAGAGTTCTGAACTAATATAATGAACAGTGCAAGTTTGACTCCCACCTTACACCGGGCATAAAGATAGATGGTGCTGTATATTCCGAGACCCTAATTCTGGGCCTCTTTTGTCCAAATGACAGAAATTGTACTATGCTTATTTAATTTCCATCTAATCCACGCATGTGTTTTCCTTACCCAATGGGAGTGCCTTACACAGGACAGTGTATTCATGCTCAAAGTGCAGCTCAACCATATTAGTTTTACCCAGTGTTTACTTTTGAGAAATATCCTTAAAGTATTCATATTCCATATCCAGTAAATAATATCCTATATACCAGATCAAGCCGTCATTGAAAATAAGAATTTGTTCTTAACTGACTTGCCTAGTTAAATAAAGGTCAAATAAAAAATTCAATAAAAAATAGAGAGGGAAAGCTTGGGCTTTCACAGCCCCCTGTTGTTCATGAATATCAGGAGTGTTTATTTGTTTTTTAAACCAAGTTTCTTCTTTTCTTCCTTCTTGCCTGTTGAGTTCAGCTTGCGGAGAGTGGGCAGAACTTACCCTGGGACTAAACACCTCCCTCTGCAACTGCATCCTGGACTCCCTGACGGGCCACCCCTAGGTGGTAAGGGTAGGCAACAACACATCTGCCATGCTGATCCTCAACACTGGGGCCCCTCAGGGGTGCGTGCTTAGTCCCCTCCTGTACTCCCTGTTCACCCACGACTGCGTGGCCAAGCACGACTCCAACACCATCATTAAGTTTGTTGACGACACCACAGTGGAAGGCCTGATCACCGACAACGATGAGACAGTCTATAGGGAGGAGGTCAGAGACCTGGCAGTGTGGTGCCAGGACAACAACCTCTCTCTCAATGTGAGCAAGATTAAAGAGCTGATCGTGGACTATAGGAAAAGAAAAGCCCGAACAGGCCCCCATTAACATCGACTGGAAGTGTAGTGGAGCGGGTCGAGAGTTTCAAGTTCCTTGGTGTCCACATCACCAACAAACTATCATGGTCCAAACACACCAAGACATTTGTGAAGAGGGCACGACAACACATTTTCCCCCTCAGGAGACTGGAAAGATTTAGCATGGGTCCCCAGATCCTCAAAAAGTTCTACAGCATCCTGACGGGTTGCATCACCGCCTGGTATGGCAACTGCTCAGCATCTGACCATAAGGTGATACAGAGGGTAGTACGTATGGCCCAGTACATCACTGGGGCCAAGCTTCCTGACATCCAGGACCTATATACTAGGCGGTGTCAGGGGAAAGCCCAAAAAATTGTCAAAGACTCCAAGTCATAGAGTGTTCTCTCTGCTACTGCACAGCAAGCGGCTACTGCACTTATGCCTTGTCTCTGTAGGAGTCGTTCAGTGGTTGTTGGTGGGTGTTGCCAGCTGGGAAACTGGAGTAAGCGGAACAACTCTGAGGATCACAAGAAGGTCTGGGAGGGGGTGTGCCAGCTGGAGCACAGCCTCAAGGTCAGAGGTCACAGACCACTGAAACAAGCCTGATCCCTGTTCTGACAGATGTTGAATAGAGGGGTTATCCCAGCACCTATGTTGATATGGAGTAGACAAAATAAATGTACAGATACAGAATAACTACATTAGCTCTTCCCTGCCTGTTTATACATGGCTCCTCCCCTGTCTCCTCAGCATGCCCGGATAGTGGAGGACTGGTCAGGGCTCAGGCCTGTTCACAGTATAGTTTGATTGGAGAGGGAGACAATGCAGTCTGGACAATCCATGTTTGAGGTGAGCCAACAAGAATATACTGGTTACTACTTCTTCAGTAACCAATATTTATTGTCTGGCTATTAGTGTTAGGCACCCTGTAGGCTCCAGATAAGTAGTACATAGACATAACACTGATATGAATGTGCTGTTTTCAGGTGATCCACAAACATGGCCATGGAGGGTTCGGATTGACCATCCACTGAGGCTGTGCCTAGGAGGCAGCTAGGATCGTCAGGGAGATATTGAAACTGAAGGACTGGGGGGCCAAGGTCTTGTTTGTAAACAAGTGGTTTACCTAAACAGCAGTGGCATCATCATCATTCACATATCTTTATGAGACCATTTTAACATCACAACGGTTTGCAGAGGAACCCGAATAGGAGGACACTCCAGGGCCTTTCAGACGACAATGATGATATTTCATATTTGCAAGAGAACAACTCTAAATCAGAGTTTAGATAGTGAAGTACCTGATTAACCCGAGAGCAGCTAACTCAGAACACAAATAGTACCAGCCAGCCCTAAAATAGTTACATGCCAGCCATCAGGCTAGCTTTTATTGAATGTTGTAACTATTAGGTAATCGGTGAAATCTATTTTGAGAAGTTCCAATTTTATATTTTTGTTTAAGTGATGTTAAAAATGTTACGGCTTTCCTCCGTCGAAAGAGAGTCGGACCAAAATGCAGCGTGGTTAGTACGATACATCTTTAATGAATACGAATACGAACAATACAAAAACAACAAACGGAATGTGAAAACCTATACAGCCTGTCTGGTGACAACTAACACAGAGACAGGAACAATCACCCACAAACACACAGTGAAACCCAGGCTACCTAAATATGGTTCCCAATCAGAGACAACGAGAATCACCTGACTCTGATTGAGAACCTCAGGCAGCCATAGACTATGCTAGACACCCCTCCTCAGCCACAATCCCAATACCTACTAAAACCCCCAATACCACAACACAACACAAAATAAACCCATGTCACACCCTGGCCTGACCAAAAAATTATAGAAAACACAAAATACTAAGACCAGGGCGTGACAGAACCCCCCCCCCCCAAGGTGCGGACTCCCGGCCGCACACTAAAACCCATAGGGGAGGGTCCGGGTGGGCGTCTGTCCACGGTGGCGGCTCCGGCTCGGGACGTGGACCCCACTCCAACCAAGTCTTAGTCCCCCTGTAACGCGTCCTTTGATTGGCGACCCTCGCCGCCGACCTTGGCCTAATAACCTCACCAAGGACCCCACTGGACTGAGGGGCAGCTCGGGACTGAGGTGGAAGCTCGGGACTGAGGAGAAGCTCGGGACTGAGGAGAAGCTCGGGACTGAGGGGTAGCTCGGGACTGAGGGGTAGCTCGGGACTGAGGGGTAGCTCGGGACTGAGGGGTAGCTCGGCACTGAGGGGAAGCTCGGCACTGAGGGGAAGCTCAGCACAGAGGGGAAGCTCAGCATAGAGGGGAAGCTCAGCATAGAGGGGAAGCTCAGCATAGAGGGGAAGCTCAGCACTGAGGGGAAGCTCAGCACTGAGGGGAAGCTCAGCACTGAGAGGATACCTAGTACCGAGAGGAAGCCCAGTACTGAGAGGAAACTAAGGCAGGTAGTAGGCTCTGGCAGATCCTGGCTAGCTGGTGGTTCTGGCAGATCCTGGCTGACTGGCGGATCCTGGCTAGCTGGTGGTTCTGGCAGATCCTGGCTGGCTGGCGGATCCTGGCTGACTGGCGGATCCTGGCTGACTGGCGGATCTGGAAGATCCTGGCTGACTGGTGGATCCTGGCTGACTGGCAGCTCTGGCTGCTCCATGCCGACTGGCAGCTCTGGCTGCTCCATGCCGACTGACATCTCTGGCTGCTCCATGCCGACTGGCAGCTCTGGCTGCTCCATGCAGACTGGCAGCTCTGGCTGCTCCATGCAGACTGGCAGCTCTGGCTGCTCCATGCAGACTGGCAGCTCTGGCTGCTCCATGCCGACTGACATCTCTGGCTGCTCCATGCCGACTGGCAGCTCTGGCTGCTCCATGCAGACTGGCAGCTCTGGCTGCTCCATGCAGACTGGCAGCTCTGGCTGCTCCATGCAGACTGGCAGCTCTGGCTGCTCCATGCAGACTGGCAGCTCTGGCTGCTCCATGCAGACTGGCAGCTCTAGCTGCTCCATGCAGACTGGCAGCTCTGGCTGCTCCATGCCGACTGACATCTCTGGCTGCTCCATGCCGACTGGCAGCTCTGGCTGCTCCATGCAGACTGGCAGCTCTGGCTGCTCCATGCAGACTGGCAGCTCTGGCTGCTCCATGCAGACTGGCAGCTCTGGCTGCTCCATGCAGACTGGCAGCTCTGGCTGCTCCATGCAGACTGGCAGCTCTGGCTGCTCCATGCAGACTGGCAGCTCTGGCTGCTCCATGCAGACTGGCAGCTCTGGCTGCTCTATGCAGACTGACAGCTTTGGCTGCTCTATGCAGACTGGCAGCTCCATGCAGACTGGCAGCTCTGGCTGCTCCATGCAGGCTGGCAGCTCAGGCTGCTCCATGCAGGCTGGCAGCTCTGGCTGCGCTGAACAGGCAGGAGACTCCAGCAGCGCTGTAGAGGAGGAAGGCTCTGGCAGCGCTGAACAGGCGGGAGACTCCGACAGCGCTAAACAGGTGGGAGACTCCGACAGCACTGGAGAGGAGAAAGGCTCTGGCTGCGCTGAACAGGCGAGGCGCACTGAAGGCCTGGTGCGTGGTGCTGGAACTGGTGGTACTGGACCGAGGACACGCACAGGAAGCCTGGTGCGGGGAGCTGCCACCGGAGAACTGGTGTGTGAAGGTGGCACAGGATGGAACGGACCGTGAAGGTGTACTGGAGAGCCTGAGAGCAGGACTGGCACAGGACGTGCAAGGCTAGGTAGGTACACAGGAGGCCTAGTGCGTGAGGCTGGCACACTCTTCACCAGCCGACTAACAAGTACCTCAGGACGAGTATGGAGCGCTGACTCAGGTGCCATCAAATCCCCGACTCGCTCCGTCGGACAAATATCGTACCTAAAGCACCAAACTAGCAACTCCCTCATTACTCTCTCCTCCAATTTCCCCATTAACTCCTTCACAGTCTCTGCTTCGCTCACCTCTAACACCGGCTCTGGTTCTGGTCTCCTCCTTGGCTTCTCACTATAAACAGGGAGAGTTGGCTCAGGTCTGACTCCTGACTCTGCCACTCTCTCCCTGAGCCCCCCAATAAATATTTGGGGCTGACTCTCTGTCTTCCGTCCGCGCCGCCATGCCTGCTTCGCCAACTCCATTCTCCGATAACCTGCTTCGCACTGCTCCAGCGAATCCCAGGCGGGCTCCGGCACTTTCCTATTTCCTCCCAAGTAGTGTAGTCCCGATATTGTTGCTCCTGCTGCCGCTGTTGCTTCTCCTCATACCAGCGCCTCTCGGCTCTCGCCGCCTCCAGTTCTTCTTTGGGGCGGCGATATTCTCCAGGCTGATCCCAGGGTCCTTCACCGTCCAGTTCGTCTTCCCATGTCCAGTCCCTCTCTCGCTGCACCTTGGTGCGGCTACACTCCCCTGGTTTAGCCCAGGGTCCTCTCCCGTCGAGGATTTCCTCCCAAGTTCAGAAATTCTTGTCGCGCTGCTCCTGCTGCCGCTGTTGCCTGTTACCACGCCACTTGGTCCGGGTGTGGTGGGTGATTCTGTTACGGCTTTCCTCCGTCGAAAGAGAGTCGGACCAAAATGCAGCGTGGTTAGTACGATACATCTTTAATGAATACAAATACGAATACGAATACGAATACGAACACGAACACGAACAATACAAAAACAACAAACGGAATGTGAAAACCTATACAGCCTGTCTGGTGACAACTAACACAGAGACAGGAACAATCACCCACAAACACACAGTGAAACCAAGGCTACCTAAAAGTGGTTCACCAATCAAAGACAACAAGAATCACCTGATCGTGATTGAGAACCTCAGGCAGCCATAGACTATGCTAGACACCCCTACTCAGCCACAATCCCAATACCTACTAAAACCCCCAATACCACAACACAACACAAAATAAACCCATGTCACACCCTGGCCTGACCAAAAAATTATAGAAAACACAAAATACTAAGACCAGGGCGTGACAAAAAATAGATACAGTACCAAGCAAAAGTTTGGACACACCTACTCATTCAAGGGTTTTCTTTATATGGACTATTTTCTACATTGTAGAATAATAGTTAAGACATCAAAACTATGAAATAACACATCAAATCAAATTTATTTATATAGCCCTTCTTACATCAGCTGATATTTCAAAGTGCTGTACAGAAACCCAGTCTAAAACCCCAAACAGCAAGCAATGCAGGTGTAGAAGCACGGTGGCTAGGAAAAACTCCCTAGAAAGGCCAAAACCTAGGAAGAAACCTAGAGAGGAACCAGGCTATTTATTTTTTATTTTTTTTATTTTACCTTTATTTAACCAGGCAAGTCAGTTAAGAACAAATTCTTATTTTCAATGACGGCCTGGGAACAGTGGGTTAACTGCCTGTTCAGGGGCAGAACGACAGATTTGTACCTTGTCAGCTCGGGGGTTTGAACTCGCAACCTTCCGGTTACTAGTCCAACGCTCTAACCACTATGAGGGGTGGCCAGTCCTCTTCTGGCTGTGCCGGGTGGAGATTATAACAGAACATAGCCAAGATGTTCAAATGTTCATAAATGACCAGCATGGTCAAATAATAATAATCACAGTAGTTGTCAAGGGTGCAGCAAGTCAGCACTTCAGGAGTAAATGTCAGTTGGCTTTTCATAGCCGATCATTAAGAGACATATTGAATCATGTAGTAACTTGGTGACAGCTTTGCACACTCTTGGCATTCTCTCAACCAGCTTCACCTGGAATGCTTTCCAACAGTCTGTAAGGAGTTCCCACATATGCTGAGCACTTGTTGGCTGTTTTTATTTCACTCTGCTGTCCAACTCATCCCAAACCGTCTCAATTGAGTTGAGGTCAGTGATTGTGGAGGCCAGGTCATCTGATGCATAACTCCAACACTCTCCTTCTTGGTCAAAGCCCTTACACAGCCTTGTGTATGCGAAGTGTGTTTTGGGTCATTGTCCTGTTGAAAAACAAATGATAATCCCACTAAGCGCAAACCAGATGGGATGGTGTATCACTGCAGAATGCTTTGGTAGCCATGCTGGTTAAGTCTGCCTTGAATTATAAATAAACCACAGACAGTGTCACCAGCAAAGCAGCCCCACACCATCAGACCTCCTCCTCCATGCGTCATGGTGGGAACCACACATGCGGAGATCATCCATTCATCTACTCTGCATCTCACAACGACACGGCGGTTGGAACTAAAGGACAGATTTCCACCGGTGTAATGTCCATTGCTCGTGTTTCTTGGCACAAGCAAGTCTCTTCTTCTTATTGGTGTCCTTTAAATCAAATCAAACTTTATATGTCACATGCGCCTAATACAACAAGTGTAGACCTTACCGTGAAAGGCTTACTTACAAGCCCTTAACCAACAGTGCAGTTCAAGAAGAGTTAAGAAAATATTTACCAAATAAACTAAAGTAAATAGGTTAGTTGAGGTAATTTGTACATGTAGGTAGGGGTGAAGTGACTATGCATAGATAATAATCAGCGAGTAGCAGCAGTGTATAAAACAAATGGAGGGAAGGGCGGGGGGTCAATGTAATAGTCCGGTGGCCATTTGATTAGTATTGGTTTCTTTGCAGCAATTTGATCATGAAGGCCTGATTCACGTTGTCTCCTCTGAACAGTTGATGTTGAGATGTGTATGTTACTTGAACTCTGAAGCATTTATTTGGGCTGCAATTTCTGAGGCTGGTAACTCTCATGAACTTATCCTCTGCAGCAGAGGTAACTCTGGGTCTTCCTTTCCTGTGGCGGTCCTCATGAGAGCCAGTTTCATGATAGCGCTTGATGGTTTTTGCAACTGCACCTAAAGAAATGTAAAAGTTCTTGACATTTTATGGATTGACTGACCTTCATGTTTTAAAGTAATGATGGACTGTTGTTTCTCTTTGCTTATTTGAGCTGTTTTTCCATAATATGGACTTGGTCTTTTACCAAATAGGGCTATCTTCTGTATACCACCCCTACCTTGTCACAAAACAAATGATTGGCTCAAATCCATTAAGAAGGAAAGAAATTCTACAAATTAACTTGTAAAAAGGTACACCTGTTAATTGAAATACATTCCAGATGACTACTTCATGAAGCTGGTTGAGAGAATGTCAAGAGTGTGCAAAGCTGTCATCAAGGCAAAGGGTGTCTACTTTGAAGAATCTCAAATATAAAATATATTTAGATTTGTTTAACACTTTTTTGGTTACGACATGATTCCATATGTGTTATTTCATTGTTTTGATGTCTTCACTATTATTCTACAATGTAGAAAATAGTAAACATAAAGAAAAACCCTTGAATGAGTAGGTGTGTCCAAACTTTTGACCGGTACTGTATATATATTTTGATATACATACGAAAACCAATAAAATGTTTTCCAAAAATGTAATAAGCAAATCTCACAAATGTGACATAAGAATAGGACTGCAATATCAAATGAAAATGTTATTATTAGTAATCTTATTAGCATAAAACATTACACTATCGTAAGTTCTACAAGTTATGAGGTTTGAAAATGAATCAATAAATAAATACCACCACAATTCAACATTCTTTCTCCATTGAAACATAATTTATTATTGTATCATACACATTTACATCCAGTGATAAGAATCTGTGCACAGACACTTAATGCAGCACTAAATCGCAAAGGCAGGCATGTAGGAGACCAAGGTTCTTTAACATTTTTAACAACACCTTGTTTCACATGTTATTTTTACAAGGGGACAAAGACCATCCCCGCACCAACAAACAAAAACAACAACAACCAACCCAGGTTTTGGTACAGTATATACAGAGATGACTTTTGCCCAGTAAGTAAAAGCTGTCATGGGGTGTACCCTGAAAAACCATGTGATTATGTTTGCTTTGAATGATTTCACCCATGTAGTGTAATTACTACTGTACGAGACTGACAACTTTGGGTGACTACGTTAAGAGGTGACAGTATCAAGTATAGTACAGTTCAAATATTTCAGTTGCACTTCAGTTTCATGGCATATACATAAAACCCTCAAAATGCATATATGAGCATTATAACACCTGGCATGAACCCTGGCATGAACTTTCATCAGTACTCATATGCAATTTTCCTTATTTACAAAGAATATAGTCATCGTGATAAATAACATTACGACCTTCCAAGACAGGTCTAGAATATGAGTGGTAATGAATGCTTATGCCAGCTGCACAGAGACTTTACGTAATTATTTTGATTGCCTCATTTACACTGAAAATGTCAAAGATTTTACTGAGTTACAGTTAATATATGGAAATCAGTTAATTTAAATAAATGCATTAGGCCCTAATCTAAGGATTTCACATGACTTGGGATACAGATATGTATTTGTTGGTCACAGATACCTTAAAAAAAGGTTGGGGCATGGATCAGAAAAACAGTCAGTATTTGGTGTGATCACCATTTGCCTCATGCAGTGTGCCACATCTCCTTCGCATAGAGTTGATCAGGCTGTTGATTGTGGCCTGTGGAATGTTGTCCCACACATCTTCAATGGCTGTGCGAAGTTGCTGGATATTGGCGGGAAATGGAACACACTGTCGTACATGTCGATCCAGAGCGTCCCAAACATGTTCAATGGGTGACATGTCTGGTGAGTATGTGCAGGCCATGGAAGAACGTTGACACTTTGAGCTTCCAGGAATTGTGTATAGATTCTTGCGACATGTGGATGTGCGTTATCATGCTGAAACATGAGGTTATGGCGGCGGATGAATGGCACGATAATGGGCCTCAGGATCTCGTCACGCTATCTCTTTGCATTCAAATTGCCATTGATAAAATTCAATTGTGTTGGTTGTTTGAGAGCATATGAGTGCCCATACTATAACCCCACCGCCATCATTGGGCACTCTGTTCACAATGTTGACATCAGCAAACCGCTCGCACACACGGTGCCATCTGCCCGGTACAGTTGAACCCGGGATTCATCCGTGAAGAGTAGACTTCACCAGCGTGCCAGTGGCCATTGAAGGTGAACATGTGCCCACTGAAGTCAGTTACGATGCCAAACTGCACTCAGGTCAAGACGATGAGCTTCATCGAGACGGTTTCTGACAGCTTGTGCATAAATTATTTGGTTGTGCAAACCCACAGTTTCATCAGCTGTCCGAGTGGCTGGTCTCAGACGATCCCGCAGGTGAAGAAGCCAGATGTCAACAGGGATGTAAACAAATTTGTGGACAAAATTTGAGAGAAATTAGCTTTTTGTGCATTTGGAACATTTCTGGGATGTTTTATTTCAGCTCATGAAACCAACACTTTACATGTTGCGTTTATATTTTTATTCAGTATATAAGTGTCTAAACTGAAGCGTAACTGAGATTTGTGACTTCACACCTCTATGAAGTGCATCATGTCGGATGGTTAACGTGGTGATGCGAATCTGCAAACAACCCCAGATGCACAGATTTGATTATGTTGAATGGGTAATTATTGTATCATTAGATAGCAATTCATTACATGTCATTGTTTTCATTATAGCTTTGCAAAATATAATGGATTTTTTGGGGCCCTTGACGTCACATCTCTGTCAAAAGCCCTCAATGTGTCCCTTATCCAAAACTGAGTGGTAGGACCTGAGTAGAACCATTGTTTTAAGGCTCTCTTAAAAGAAACAGGTTAATAGAAACAATGCAACAAAGCAATGTCCTCTATCACTCTCTTTCACTATCAATCTCACTGTTACTATAAATCTTGCTGTTCTTCTCCCTCATAATATGAAATTCAAATACTGAGATATAAGAATGACAAACCCACCCTGAACAGTTTCTCTCCCTGCTACCACCCAGTGTATACTCAGGATAATCGATTGAGCTCTGTCTCACTCAGAGTGTGGTTATCCTACATTGGCAAAAATCATGACAGTGGTAGTGGTTGAAGATTCAAATGAGAGAGAAATGTTTTTGAATAACATTTTGGTGGCAGGCTCTCTCTCAAGTCACTGTGGTGCCTATATACAAACCAGTAATGACACATTTGAGCTGAGAATGGACAAGGGCTGCTTGCCTAGCTTCCTTCTCCTTCATTGCCTCTTTCTTCCACTCCAGCGTCCCTCCTTCACCACCCTCTTGCATGTGCTCCGTCCTCCTGGGACCCAGAGTCGGAGTGTGGGATGCCCCCAGAGCTGTTGGCAGGGGCCCGGCCCATCATTTCCTGGCCCCACTCACGGTGGCTGGACTCCTGGAGGCCCCGGCCAGTGGTCTCAATGGGCAGAGCACAGGAGGCGATGGCAGCCAGCAGGCAGCAGATGCTGTACACTGACAGAGTCAGGTACACAGAAGACTCCAACATCACCTGCAGAACAGGGGGAGGAATGAAAACCGTATCACCAGCCTAGGTAGGATAACTCTCTATGTGATGGTGTGAATGTCTTTCAGTACACATTATGTACAAATATTCTTTATATATTGGTTGTGGTAACCTTTTTTTCAATTTTACCTGTGCAACGAAGGGTGTGATGAGGGCTCCCACTCTAGCCATTCCACTACTAGTGCCCAGACCTAATGCTCTGGTTGCTGTTGGATATACCTGAGGAGTCAGGAGAACACCATGGGAATACATAATTTATTAACATTCAGAACAGACACTTCATGCTGTTTACGCAAAAGGGAATGTCAAGTTTTACGCATTATTTTTATTTACAGTATAATTTACTTTGTACCATATTGACACTGTAATACTTATTAGAAACCAATGGAGAAGAAGAGTACGAACCAAATAACTATCCCTTCATTTAGTCACAAATCTATCAAAGAAATGAATCTGAACAGAAACCTGACGTCTGCGATTTAGTATAATCTTTGTTTTTAAAGTAAGAGCTGGCATTCTATTGAGTCGATAATGTAGCCACATGGTACATGAGGTTGTATTGCCTATGACCTCACCTCAGGGGTGTAGACATAAGCAGCCTGGAAACCTCCTGCGATGAAGGCCCTGGCGATGAATATCAATACTGTCAGCCAGGTCCTGAAGCACAGACAACAACAACAATGTTAATAACAACAACAACAACACTGTTATTGTGTTGTCAGTTGCGGATCCACCACAGTGCTATGTTTGTCATAGAGTAGTGCATTGCGAATCCTAAAAGTAATAACTTTGTAATTTTGTATCGGATGGTCTTACCTCCCTACACAAGCGTAGAGTGGCACAAGGCAGAGAGAGAAGACGAAGAAGCACAGTGCCATGGTCTTTCTCCTTCCCAGCCGATCGATGGCCCACAGAGTCACCAGCAAGCCTGCCCAACATTATACATCAACCAATCTATTCAGATATTCTACTAGTCTTTTTAATCAATAAGAACAATTTACAACCTACTTTATTTCACAGTACCCTGCTCCCCATGCAATTGTGTTTAACAGTATTATGACTATTAGTATACCTGGGAATTCAGACAGAGTGGTCCACAGCAGATCCTTGTAGTCGTCTGAGGTCAGGTATTTACACTCCAGGCTACACCTGGGCTCCCTCTTACTACCTTTTGACTCTAGAGTGAGACATAACACAAGAAACAAGTGATGCACACTTAGCAGTGCTCACTGCAACCCTCCAGAATCACAAGGTCCTGAAATGACCTTGAGACTTAAAGGTTAATGTAACCTGCGGCCAATTGGAGTTACTCTTGGTTAAAGCGTTACAAAAATATCAATTTTTAGTTGAATAAGATGGTTTGGGCTCAGCAGGTTAATACTATCCTTAAGAGTGTTTGTGTGAGTGTTACTGATGATGTCAGAGGAGAAGGAGCAGTAACTCACCCCCACAGGCGCCCCCCTCCTGGAAGAGCTCAGTGGTGAGCAGGACCAGGCCATAGTAGGCAAATGCATTAGAGAACCTTAAGAGATAAAACAGTCAATCTAAGGATTCCCATGAGGAAAACTGGGATAATTAAAGATGCAACTCTTTATGTTAAATAAAGGTTACATTAAAAAAATGTATGAAGATGTTCAATCAAAGTATGTAAGAGTTTAAATTAGTCATCAGATGTGATCTACTAACTTTTAATTACCTGTATCTAGAAATTAGGAAATGTAAAGTAATGTATTTACCAAATAAACCACAGCAGAATTGTGGTCCAGCGAAAATGCGGTGAGAAAAGATCCTGGAACTTCCCACGGTCCTCCTAATTGACAAACAGTCAAGAAACACAATATGACAGATAAACAACTGAAACAAGCCAAACTACTTTAGTACGCCCTGTACGTATTCCATACAATATATCTCAATGTGCTGGGCTGTACCTGTCTGGCAGCAATTAGTTTTCCCAGGGGCATGGGGACTCCGTTCTCCTTGGCGATGCGCTTCAGGGTAGTCAGAGCTTTCTCCTGGTTCCCTGTCAACACGTCATAGCGTGCACTCTCTGGCAGCCACTGTTTCCAAAACCAAAGGGTCAGTCGTTTAATAGTGTAAAATAAATTAATTCAAGTGAATTGGTAGTAGCTGTTACTGTCATACCAGTGGTGGAAAAAGTACCCAATTTCATAAAGATACCTTAGTAGAAAATGACTCACGTAAAAGTGAAAGTAACCCAGTAAAATACTACTTGAGTAAAAGTATTTGGTTTTAAAGTATCAAAAGTAAATGTAATTGCAAAAATATACTTAAGTATCAAAACTAAAAGTACAAATAATTTTCAAATCCCTTATATTAAGCAAACCAGATGGCGCCATATTATAGTTTTTTTAATTTACAGAAAGCCAGGGGGAACACTCCAACACTCGGACATCATTTACAGAAAGCCAGGGGGAACACTCCAACACTCGGACATCATTTACAGAAAGCCAGGGGGAACACTCCAACACTCAGACATAATTTACAAACAAAGCATGTGTGAATCCGCCAGATCAAAGGCAGTAGGGATGACCAAATCAAATCAAATCAAATTTTATTTGTCACATACACATGGTTAGCAGATGTTAATGCGAATGTAGCGAAATGCTTGTGCTTCTAGTTTCGACAATGCAGTAATAACCAACAAGTAATCTAACTAACAATTCCAAAACTACTGTCTTATATACAGTGTAAGGGGATAAAGAATATGTACATAAGGATATATGAATGAGTGATGGTACAGAGGAGCATAGGCAAGATACAGTAGATGGTATCGAGTACAGTATATACATATGAGATGAGTATGTAAACAAAGTGGCATAGTTAAAGTGGCTAGTGATACATGTATTACATGAGGATGCAGTCGATGATATAGAGTACAGTATATACGTATGCATATGAGATGAATAATGTAGGGTAAGTAACATTATATAAGGTAGCATTGTTTAAAGTGGCTAGTGATATATTTACATCATTTCCCATCAATTCCCATTATTAAAGTGGCTGGAGTTGAGTCAGTGTCAGTGTCAGTGTGTTGGCAGCAGCCACTCAATGTTAGTGGTGGCTGTTTAACAGTCTGATGGCCTTGAGATAGAAGCTGTTTTTCAGTCTCTCGGTCCCAGCTTTGATGCACCTGTACTAACCTCGCCTTCTGGATGATAGCGGGGTGAACAGGCAGTGGCTCGGGTGGTTGATGTCCTTGATGATCTTTATGGCCTTCCTGTAACATCGGGTGGTGTAGGTGTCCTGGAGGGCAGGTAGTTTGCCCCCGGTGATGCGTTGTGCAGACCTCACTACCCTCTGGAGAGCCTTACGGTTGTGGGCGGAGCAGTTGCCGTACCAGCCCGCCAGGATGCTCTCGATTGTGCATCTGTAGAAGTTTGTGAGTGCTTTTGGTGACAAGCCGAATTTCTTCAGCCTCCTGATGTTGAAGAGGCGCTGCTGCGCCTTCTTCACGATGCTGTCTGTGTGAGTGGACCAATTCAGTTTGTCTGTGATGTGTATGCCGAGGAACTTAAAACTTGCTACCCTCTCCACTACTGTTCCATCGATGTGGATAGGTGGGTGTTCCCTCTGCTGTTTCCTGAAGTCCACAATCATCTCCTTAGTTTTGTTGACGTTGAGTGTGAGGTTATTTTCCTGACACCACACTCCGAGGGCCCTCACCTCCTCCCTGTAGGCCGTCTCGTCGTTGTTGGTAATCAAGCCTACCACTGTTGTGTCGTCCGCAAACTTGATGATTGAGTTGGAGGCGTGCGTGGCTACGCAGTCGTGGGTGAACAGGGAGTACAGGAGAGGGCTCAGAACGCACCCTTGTGGGGCCCCAGTGTTGAGGATCAGACGGGGGGAGATGTTGTTGCCTACCCTCACCACCTGGGGGCGGCCCGTTAGGAAGTCCAGTACCCAGTTGCACAGGGCGGGGTCGAGACCCAGGGTCTCGAGCTTGATGACGAGCTTGGAGGGTACTATGGTGTTGAATGCCGAGCTGTAGTCGATGAACAGCATTCTCACATACGTATTCCTCTTGTCCAGATGGGTTAGGGCAGTGTGCAGTGTGGTTGAGATTGCATCGTCTGTGGACCTATTTGGGCGGTAAGCAAATTGGAGTGGGTCTAGGGTGTCAGGTAGGGTGGAGGTGATATGGTCCTTGACTAGTCTCTCAAAGCACTTCATGATGACGGAAGTGAGTGCTACGGGGCGGTAGTCGTTTAGCTCAGTTACCTTAGCTATCTTGGGAACAGGAACAATGGTGGTCCTCTTGAAGCATGTGGGAACAGCAGACTGGTATAGGGATTGATTGAATATGTCCGTAAACACACCGGCCAGCTGGTCTGCGCATGCTCTGAGGGCGCGGCTGGGGATGCCGTCTGGGCCTGCAGCCTTGCGAGGGTTAACACGTTTAAATGTCTTACTCACCTCGGCTGCAGTGAAGGAGAGTCTGCATGTTTTCGTTGCAGGCCGTGTCAGTGGCACTGTATTGTCCTCAAAGCGGGCAAAAAAGTTATTTAGTCTGCCTGGGAGCAAGACATCCTGGTCCGTGACTGGGCTGGATTTCTTCTTGTAGTCCGTGATTGACTGTAGACCCTGCCACATGCCTCTTGTGTCTGAGCCGTTGAATTCAGATTCTACTTTGTCTCTGTACTGACTCTTAGCTTGTTTGATAGCCTTGCGGAGGGAATAGCTGCACTGTTTGTATTCGGTCATGTTACCAGTCACCTTGCCCTGATTAAAAGCAGTGGTTCGCGCTTTCAGTTTCACGCGAATGCTGCCATCAATCCACGGTTTCTGGTTAGGGAATGTATTAATCTTTGCTATGGGAACGACATCTTCAACGCACGTTCTAATGAACTCGCACACCGAATCAGCGTATTCGTCAATATTGTTATCTGACGCAGTACGAAACATATCCCAGTCCACGTGATGGAAGCAGTCTTGGAGTGTGGAGTCAGCTTGGTCGGACCAGCGTTGGACAGACCTCAGCGTGGGAGCCTCTTGTTTTAGTTTCTGTCTGTAGGCAGGGATCAACAAAATGGAGTCGTGGTCAGCTTTTCCGAAAGGAGGGCGGGGCAAGGCCTTATATGCGTCGCGGAAGTTAGAGTAACAATGATCCAAGGTTTTTCCACCCCTGGTTGCGCAATCGATATGCTGATAAAATTTAGGGAGTCTTGTTTTCAGATTAGCCTTGTTAAAATCCCCAGCTACAATGAATGCAGCCTCCGGATAAATGGATTCCAGTTTGCAAAGAGTCAAATAAAGTTTGTTCAGAGCCATCGATGTGTCTGCATGGGGGGGATATATACGGCTGTGATTATAATCGAAGAGAATTCTCTTGGTAGATAATGCGGTCTACATTTGATTGTGAGGAATTCTAAATCAGGTGAACAGAAGGATTTGAGTTCCTGTATGTTTCTTTCGTCACACCATGTCTCGTTAGCCATAAGGCATACGCCCCCGCCCCTCTTCTTACCAGAAAGATGTTTGTTTCTGTCGGCGCAATGCGTGGAGAAACCCGCTGGCTGCACCGCCTCGGATAGTAGCGTCTCTCCAGTGAGCCATGTTTCCGTGAAGCAAAGAACGTTACAGTCTCTGATGTCCCTCTGGAATGCTACCCTTGCTCGGATTTCATCAACCTTGTTGTCAAGAGACTGGACATGGGCGAGAAGAATGCTAGGGAGTGGTGCACGATGTGCCCGTCTCCGGAGTCTGACCAGAAGACCGCCTCGTTTCCCTCTTTTTCGGAGTCGTTTTTTTGGGTCGCTGCATAGGATCCATTCTGTTGTCACGGTTGAAAGGCAGAACACAGGATCCGCGTCGCGAAAAACATATTCTTGGTCGTACTGATGGTGAGTTGACGCTGATCTTATATTCAGTAGTTCTTCTCGACTGTATGTAATGAAACCTAAGATGACCTGGGGTACTAATGTAAGAAATAACACGTAAAAAAACAAAACACTGCATAGTTTCCTAGGAACGCGAAGCGAGGCGATGTGATGTTCTCTTGATAAGTGCTTGAATTGGACCATTTTACAGTCCTGCTAAGCATTCAAAATATAACTTTTAAGTACTTTTGGGTGTTAGGGAAAATGTATGGAGTAAATAGTAGATTATTTTCTTTAAGAATGTAGTGAAGTAACAGTTGTCAAAAATAATAGAGTAATGTACAGATACCCCAAAAACTACTTAAATAGTACTTTAAAGTATTTTTACATAAATACTTTACACTACTGCATACTCACAAAAGAGAGGATAGCAAAGATGAAGAGCGGAATGGTGGAGAGGCCGAGCAGCCAGCGCCAGCCCAGAGTGGGCATCACCAGGATGGCCAGCAGCACCTCAAACACAGTGCCCAGCGCCCAGAATATCTGCAGGGGCACAGCAATAGGAACAGCAAATGGTTGGCATGATGAGTTCCCTGGCACATTGAAGCAGCTTCATTGATCCAGGTCAGTGGAGATCTATCCTGCTCCTGAAAGGCCAACAAGGTGGCATCAAGAGGATCACTCACAAACAAGTGGATCAATTTGTACCTCACAGACCTGCTAATGTCTCAAATCAATGACAAACTTGACAGAGTTAAAAGTGGGCCTCACAGGACAACTGCACAGTTGGACAGAGAGATAGAAGCACAGGAGAGAGGAGTTGAGTTGGACAGGCCACAGACTAGAGTGTAACTCTTACTAAGTGTTAGAAAAGGATAAGTCATACCTCGATTAGCAAGATGCAGGTGGCTCTGGACCTCATGGGGAGAAACTCTGCATACAGTGTCACCCTGAAGGGAGAAGGACATGTGACTATTATGCTACTTCTATGAACTATTATTGTGTGTCATTAATATAGAGTCAATCTGTAGCCCACTTATAACTGGGTAGATAACATAACCCAATCCTTTACTGTGTCTTACTACAGTATACTGTAGCTATTGCTATAATGCCAACAGTAAGGGATACGTACGACTGTGGGGCTCCTCCGATGCCGAATCCCACCAGGGCACGGAGGAAGAGGATCCAGCCATAGACGGGGGCAAAGGCGCTCAGTACACCGTAGAACATGGTCCACGCCACACTCATCTTCAGACCCTGTGTACACACACACCCACCCACAACTGTGAGCTCTGACACAGACAGCAAAATACCCTAACTATCTCTACCACATATCACACTGTCATGGATATCCTATTCCCCATCTCTGCCCAAGACGTTGATATAAAACTGATGTCTCCTGAAAGCCTGTCAAAGCACATACAGTGGGGCAAAAAAAGTATTTAGTCAGCCACCAATTGTGCAAGTTCTCCCACTTAAAAAGATGAGAGAGGCCTGTCATTTTCATCATAGGTACACTTCAACTATGACAGACAAAATGAGGGAAAAAAATCCAGAAAATCACATTGTAGGAGTTTTAATGAATTTATTTGCAAATTATGGCACCTCTGATGCGTCTATCTCAACCACAAAAGGTAGAGTAGGATCTGGGTGTTTTAGTAAGGGGGCGGGGTGAAACACCCCTTGAGGAGATGAAAGGCCTTGTCAGCTGCTGGAGACCAAACCAACCTACTAGGCCCACCCTTGAGGAGGGAGGTGAGAGGGGCAGCGACGGCGCTGAAGTTCCTGATGAAGCGGCGGTAAAAGTTGTCAAACCTCAAAAACCGTTGTAACCCCTTGATGGTGGTTGGGACTGGCCATGACCTTACCGCATCTACCTTCTTGTCCTCCATTCTCACTCCCTGCGGGATGATTTGGTAGCCCAAGAAGGAGACAGCCCTCTGGTGGAATTGGCACTTCTCCGCCTTGGCGAACAGGTGGTTAGCCAAGACGCATTCCAGGACTGCTCAAACGTGAGTGATGTGATCCTCCAGGTTGGTCGAGAAGATCAGGATGTCATCGATGTACACAACCACCTGATGTCTGAGCATGTCCCTGAACACCTCATTGACGAATGCCTGGAACACTTACGGAGCAGTGGCTAAGCCAAAGGGCATAACCAAGTACCCTTAGTGACCAGACATTGTGTGGAAGGCATTCCGCTCATCCCCCTCCCAGATGCGAATGAGTTTGGTGAAGAACCTGGCCCCGCAGAGCTGCTCGATGACTGATGGCACCAGCGGGAGAGGTTACAGATACGTTGTGGTGATGCCATTGAGTCCATAATAATCTAAACAAGGGCGTAATCCTCCCTCCTTGGCCACAAAGAAAAAACCAGCCGACGCAGGGGACGTTGACCTGCGGATGAAACCCTGTTGGAGCGCATCTTGAATGTAGTTCTCCATGGCCTGGGTCTCAGCCACTGACAGAGGGTAAATGTGTCTGCGCGGAGGTGTAGCCCTGGAAAACAGGTGAATGGCACAGTCTCAGGGGCGATGAGGAGGGAGACAGGTAGCATTAGTCTTGGAGAATACCTCCCTTAGATCCTGATATTCCTCCGGGATGTTGGGCTGGAGGGCAACCAGACTCTCAATCAACATGGAACCAAAGGGGACAGGAAAGCAGGTCTTCCGGCATTCAGGTGACCAGTCGGTGATTCTTATCCTCAACCATGAGATGGTAGTGTTATGGCGCTGAAGCCAAAGTAGGCCGAGGAACGGGTGTGAACGGGTGTACTGGTGATGAAGAAGGGGATGTTTTCCTGGTGATTGGGCTTCACGGTGAGGGTGAGTGGTTGGGTGATGTGTGTGATGGTTCCGGATCCTAGAGGCCGACAGTCAAGACCTTGAACCGGAAAAGGAGAGGAGAGCAGGTAGGTAGTAATATTGAGAGAGCAGGCAAGGGTCTGATCCATAAAGTTCCCCACGGCGCCTAAAGCTGTAGACACAGGACATGAGGGACAGTCAGCCAGAGTAATGGTATTAAAAAGAGTCTAACAGGAAGAGCAGTAGATGGAATACTCACTCCTGTTCCAGGGGATGTAATGTCACGTAACAGTCCCTCTGCTCTCGTGGATCCCAGATTCTGAAGTAACGGACACCGCTGGCGCTTGTGCCCTCCCTGGCCACAGTACAGAACCCCAGCCCGTTGTTCCGCCGCGGGAAGGTGTGTAATCCCTACCTCCATGGGTTCAGGCTCTGATCCCGAACACTCGCCGAAAGAGGGAGAGAACTGGGATACTCTACCTCTAACCCTATTACAGGGGCTGAGTCACTGGCTTACTGGTGCTCTTCCATGCCATCCCTAGGAGGGGTGCGTCACTTGAGTGGGTTGAGACACTGACGTGGTCTTCCTGTATGGGTTGGCGCCCACCCTTGTGTTGTGCCGTGGAGGAGATCTTTGTGGGCTATACTCGGCCTTGTCTCAGGATGGTAAGTTGGTGGTTGAAGATATCCCTCTAGTGGTGTGGGGGCTGTGCTTTGGTAAAGTGGGTGGGGTTATATCCTGCCTGTTTGGCCCTGTCCTGGGGTATCGTCTCAGCCTCCAGTATTTATGCTGCAGTAGTTTATGTGTCGGGGGGCTAGGGTCAGTCTGTAATATCTGGAGTATTTCTCTTGTCTTATCCGGTGTCCTGTGTGAATTTAAGTATGCTCTCTCTAATTCTTTCTTTCTCTCTCTCTGAGGACTTGAGCCCTAGGACCATGCTTCAGGACTACCTGGCCTGATGACTCCTTGCTGTCCCCAGTCAACCTGGCCATGTTGCTGCTCCAGTTTCAACTGTTCTGCCTGCGGCTATGGAACCCTGACCGTTCACCGGACGTGCTACCTGTCCCAGACCTGCTGTTTTCAACTCTCTAGAGACAGCAGGAGCGGTAGGGATACTCTTAATGATCGCCTATGAAAAGCCAAATGATAATTACTCCTGAGGTGCTGACCTGTTGCACCCTCGACAACTACTGTGATTATTATTATTTGACCATGCTGGTCATTTATGAACATTTGAACATCTTGGACATGTTCTGTTATAATCTCCACCCAGCACAGCCAGAAGAGGACTGACCATCCCTCATAGCCTGGTTCCTCTCTAGGTTCTTCCTAGGTTCTGGCCTCTCTAGGGAGTTTTTCCTAGCCACCGTGCTTCTACACCTGCATTGCTTGCTGTTTGGGGTTTTAGGCTGGGTTTCTGTATAGCACTTTGAGATATCAGCTGATCTAAGAAGGGCTATATAAATAAATTTGATTTGATTTGAAGTGATGTAGATGCCAACGCTCCCGGAGGAGGTTATCCAGACGGATGGCCATCGCAATGGCTGTGTCCAGGGTGAGGTTGTCATCTCAGCAGGCCAGTTCCGTTTGGACCTCCTCACGCAGACCTCTTCTAAATAACGTGCTGAGCGCCGGCTCATTCCATCCACTGGAAGCTGCTACTGTCCAGAAGGTAAGCGCATACTCAGCAGCCGTCTGATACCCCCGCTGGAGCTGAAGCAGACGCTCACCTCCCTCTCTGCCCTCCGCAGGATGATCAAAAATGAATTTAAACAGAGCCATGAACCCCTCATACGACTCAAGCTCCTCCTCTCCTCTCATCAACCCTGTTATGGTCAACCATGTGACTTTATTTGGAACTTAAAAGGCACTGCTATCCCCATAGCTTAAGACTGCTATCTTAGTTGACCTTTGTAATTTATTCATATTTTTGCCTCTTTGCAAAAATAATATGCACATATTATACTGAGTCTACACACACCCACTCACATACAATCATCATATACGCTGCTGCTACTCTGTTTATGATATATCCTGATGCCAAGTCACCCTACCCCTATATATATATCGATCCAATATCCCTGCACATTGTAAATATGGTGCTGGAACTGACCCTGTATATAGTATGTTTACTTACTTTATCGTGTTCTTCTTATTTCTATAACTTGTGCGTTTTTGTTGTACCTTGTTATTTTTCCATTACATTGTTATTGAAAACTGCATTGTTTGGGTTAGAGCTGGCAAAAAAAGCATTTCACTCTACTTGTGCATGTGACATTAAAACTTAAATTATTATAGTTTCTTTTTTAACCTATTTTTTATCAAGTTGAACATGTGCTTTTTTAAGACAGAATGTCAAAATTTAGGTGAAATCAAACGTTTTTTGGGGACTAAGTTACACTTTTAAAAAGGCACCGAATAAGTGGAATGACCCAACTGCTGTGAAATGCCAATTAGAACTCGATATAGACCTCCACCACAATAAACCCAGCCGTTGAACTCACTGTTTTTCTGCCATACTTATCGGATATGTTCCCCCAAATGGAAGAGCTGATCATCATTCCAATGAACACCGCCTGGAGTTAAAAAAACAGAGGAAATGGATATCACATAGGTAGAGGCCTTGTCAGTAATGACATGTGACAGTGTAAGACTGCATTAACATCAACAGCTACTGCTATTACACTCATCACTACCACTACTAGTCCATACAATCAGCACCACCTTCTCAACAACTCATTGTTATTATTGATTAATGTACTGCATTGTTGAGGGAGCTAGCACATAAGCATAGCACTGCACCTTTTATACCTGTTGTAAACTGTGTATGTGACGAAAACATTTCATTTGATTTTAACTACCGTTAGCCCACCAATCCAGTCATCATTTAGTGTTACTGGTAATCAATGTAAGAATGAGACCGGCATTACCGAGGTGAGTAGCGCCACCCACAGGCTTGGAAGCCTCCATTCACAGTGAAGCTGTGGTGCCAGGATGCTTAGAATCATCATCTCCATAGCATCAGCCATCTGAACAAACAGTGGCCATAAGGACCGGTGGGACAGGAAACAATGAAGACACAGTGAATTGCGCTCATATACATTATACTCACGTGTACAGGTTTGAAATACAGCACATACACAACATGTTATGAAACTGTTATGTTTTACTCTCAGACTGTCACGTTCTGACCTTTATTTCCTTTGTTTTGTATTTATTTAGTATGGTCAGGGCATGAGTTGGGTGGGCAGTCTAGGTTTGTTTTTCTAGGTTTTGAGTATTTCTATGTTTCGGCATAGTATGGTTCTCAATCAGAGGCAGGTGTCATTAGTTGTCTCTGATTGAGAATCATACTTAGGTAGCCTGGGTTTCACTGCGAAAAGAGGAATGGACATGGGAGGATGGTTTGGACGGCAAGAATATGGACTATACTACTTGGGAGGAAATAGACAGGTGGGCGGTCGACCCAGGGAGAGTGCCGGAGCCCGCCTGGGATTCGATGGAGCAGTGCGCGGAAGGTTACAGGAGAATGAGGTTGGCGAAGCATGCACGGCGGCGCGGACGGAAGCCCGCGAGTCAGCCCCAAAAATGTATTGGGGGGGGCACAGGGGGAGTGTGGCAGAGTCAGGAGTCAGACCTGAGCCAAATCCCCCCGTTTATCGTGAGGAGCCAAGAAGGAGCTCAGAACCAGAGCTGGTGTTGGAGGTGAGCGAAGCAGAGACTATGAAGGAGTTAATGGGGAAATTGGAGGAGAGAGATATGAGGGTGTTGCTGGTTTGGTGCATGAGGCACGACATTCGCCCGACGGAGCGTGTCAGGGATTTAATGGCACCTGGGTCAGCTCTCCATACTCAACCTGAGGTGCGTGCTAGGGGTCTGGTGAAGACTGTGCCAGCCTCACGCACCAGGCCTCCTGTGCATCTCCCTAGCCTTGCACGTCCTGTGCCATCTCAGCACTACAGTGCTCCTAGCAGTGCTAACCGTGGTGGGCGTGGTGCTGGTCAGGCACCGTGTTATGCGGTGGTTCGCACGGTGTCCCCAGTACGCGTGCTTAGCCCGGTGCGCTACATCCCAGCTTCCCACATCTGCCGAGCTAGGGTGAAGATCCAGCCAGGGCGGTTGGTGCCAACCCTGCTCTCAAGATCTCCAGTACGCCTTCACGGTCCGGTCCATCCAGTGCCACCTCCACACATCAGCCCTCCGGTGGCAGCTCCCCGCACCAGGCTTCCTGTGCGTGTCCTCGGCCCAGTATCACCAGTGCCAGCACCACGCATCAGGCCTACAGTGCGTCCCGCCTGTCCAGCGCTGCCGGGGCCTTCCTCCTCTCCAGCGCTGCCGGAGTCTCCCGCCTCTCCGGCGCCGCTAGAGCCTTCCTCCTCTCCAGCGCAGCCGGAGTCTCCCGCCTGTTCGACGCTACCAGAGCTCCCGCCCCTCAGCCCAGAGGCGCCAGAGCCCCTCAGCCCAGAGGCGCCAGAGCCCCTCAGCCCAGAGGCTCCAGAGCCCCTCATCCCAGAGGCGACAGAGCCCCTCTGTCCCGAGCAGCTGCACCTCTGTCCCGAGCTGCCCCTCTGTCCAGTGGGGTCATTGAGAGGGGTTGCCATGGTTAGAGAGCCACGGAGGCGGACAATGAGGCGGACTAAGACAATGGTGAAGTGGGGTCTGCGTCCCGCGCCAGAGCCGCCACTGCGGACAGACGCCCACCCAGACCCTCCCCTATAGGTCAAGGTTTTGCGGCCGGAGTCCGCACCTTTGGGGGGGGGTACTGTCACGTTCTGACCTTTATTTCCTTTGTTTTGTATTAATTTAGTATGGTCAGGGCGTGAGTTGGGTGGGCAGTCTAGGTTTGTTTTTCTAGGTTTTGGGTATTTCTATGTTTCGGCCTAGTATGATTCTCAATCAGAGGCAGGTGTCATTAGTTGTCTCTGATTGAGAATCATACTTAGGTAGCCTGGGTTTCACTGTGTGTTTGGGGGTGATTGTTCCTTTCTCTGTGTTTGCACCAGATAGGACTGTTTAGGTTGTCGCACATTTATTGTTTTGTTAGTTATTTCATGTCTAGTTCCTTTATTAAAGAACATGAATAACCACCACGCTGCATTTTGGTCCGCTTCTCCTTCACCACAGGAAAACCCTTACAAAGACTGTCTTAAGCATGGCTGCTCACCCAGGACAGACCAGTGAGGATGGAGAGTTTCCACTGGAACTTCCCAAAACCAATGGCCTCCACAGCATCCTCCACCATGAAAGTGTCTGAGGAGAATAAGAGGTTTAACCAATTAACAATACATTTTATACCAACTCAAGTAGGAAATTACATAAGATACAGATGATGAGTTGCAAGTATGGATTGCAAGTTACTATGATAAATGTGTACGCAATGAGTAACTGTAGTCAATCTCATTAAAGAGAAAGGCCATTATAAGATCCCAGTGGTCCCCTGAGTGGGTAGGTGGAAGGAGAGAGGGGGAAGTTATAATCTCTACCAGCACAGCCAGAAGAGGACTGGCCACCCCTCATAGCCTGGTTCCTCTCTAGGTTTCTTCCTAGGTTTTGGCCTTTCTAGGAAGTTCTTCCTAGCCACCGTGCTTCTACACCTGCATTGCTTGCTGTTTGGGGTTTTAGGCTGGGTTTCTGTACAGCACTTTGAAATATCAGCTGATGTAAGAAGGGCTATATAAATAAATCTGATTTGATTTGGAAGACAATTTTATGCATATGGAAGTTATTTTGAATTTGGATGGGACAGTCAGAGTGATGGCTAAGGAGGGACCCAGTCATACCATCAGTTGGGTTGGCAAACTCCCGGGGTACTAGTGCGCCATCGTGAAGTGCCACAGACTCCATGTAAGCCTGCCTCCCATCGATCTGGACTTCCTGGTCTCTCCCCAAGCAGTCATCCTCAGAGCGTGTGCTCTCACCCGTGCGACGGAACTTGACCACGCTGCAATAGAGAAAGCCAGGAAGATCAACTTGGATCAGTTTGCCAGCCTACTGTAAAGAAGTTTGTGCCAACACAGATGAATGCAGTTGAGAATGAGAGGCTGTTGCCTAGGTGATATGAGCTGTTCCTCCCAGGCAAACAGAGGTAAGTTATGCACTGCTGTTCACAACTGACAAACTTGTGTGCCATCTAATAATTGTGTGTAGACCACAAATAGATTTGATGTTAAGAAAAATAAAATTCTCAAATTTAGACAATACCTTAAACACCTGTATGTTATCTGTACATCAAGCTTATAAACTCCACATTTTGTAAGATGACAGACTGCTGATAGAGGGTGGAACACTGTAAAAGGAACATGGAGGCAGCCCAGTGATGTCTTAATCACAGTGATTACTACACAGATTTGCCAAGGGCAGAAGAAATACAGCTGATCGCCCAGTGAGGAGCCTAGAAATCAACATGCCTTGCTTACTGTGGTTCTGTTTCTTTCAGTTCTGTACAGAACAATCCCACATTTATCCCATATAGACTTGGAGAAGGGCATTGCTCAATGGACAGATTCTGTAAACCGTTGTGTTGATGGCGTTACACTTTCTGCAAGAAAGTTGCAATGAGGCCTAATTGCCTCAACCATCATAATAGCATAAAATCTATGGATCCTGTTTGGAAATATTATTTTGAGGTTCAAACTGGGGAGAAAGACAGTTTGCTGCCACAGTCACATTGCACAATTTCAGTTCTACAATTTTTAGGTAGTAACTGGGCCTACTGCCAAGTCACTGCTTTACTGGCATAGGAACAATTGTAAAGAGAATGTTGTGCCTTTTTTTATTACACATAAAAAGGAGAGTCTCAATAGAAACATAGTTGGAAATTGATGGTGATAGCCAGGTGTGGACAACTCTGGTCGACCAGCTTCAGTGAAAAGGGTGTATTTTTGTCAATAAACAT
The DNA here is from genome assembly GCF_018296145.1 of Oncorhynchus tshawytscha. Classification (NCBI taxonomy): domain Eukaryota; kingdom Metazoa; phylum Chordata; class Actinopteri; order Salmoniformes; family Salmonidae; genus Oncorhynchus; species Oncorhynchus tshawytscha. Next base: position 32,036,751 of record NC_056432.1, read on the forward strand.
AAATGAACGTAATAGATTTTCATGCGCAATAGATACAATTGTAGTATGAATATTCTAAAACCATTCCAAATCATGGTTATATTTGCTGCTACTAAATAATTAGTAATAGGCTGACACATACATCTGTTACCTACAGTATGCCTACAGTAATTGTTAGGCTAAATGTGTGGCCATTGCTAGCATAAATATTTGTAATAAAATGAAAATAGGCTATATGTTGTGTAACATATTAGATGTTAACCACCCCATTCTAACAAATTGGTGCAACTCATGCATGACCAAAACAAAGGCATGACGAATGATGTTGGCAAGGCAGTAGCTGCATATACAGTAGGCAATGATGTGAATGAACCCCCTGTGAAATATGCACACTGTCACTACCAGTAAAAAATAAATACAAATACTAGCCGACATTGTTGTAGCACCCATATGAGCATTTGGGTCAGGGTTACTGTTTACCGGTCATTGATGCTTTGCTTTCAAACAAAACGCCCGTCAGTTCCTCGACATGCCACATTGTATTCTTGTAGAGTACTCTGACTAGCACAAAATAGGAATACAATGTTGCACATATTATTATGTCAAGAGATCATTGTCACCCAACAGCTGCAATTCAAGCAATCACGAAAGAAAAGCTGTGGGCGAAGGGTCGGTTTAACAAAATGACCCAGTTACGATCAAATGAGAAATTAATAAGTTTTTGTGTATATACACTCACGGGAGTTGTCTTAACTGGAACAAATCATCGTCCATTTTGGTGGTGTTTATTGGGTTCCACAGTGAAATGTCTCATTGCCATTACATCGTTATCATAGCAAGTCAAGATTTCAGCACCACAAGCTTGCGGAGAGCCACCCGTTCTGGTTCTCAGCGGAGAGCCAATGAGGGACCGGATATTCAGAATTATGTATATCATTGGATATTCACTATTTCAGCTTCCTGTGTCGTGTCACAAGCAGTGTGCCAGCCAAAACGTACTGTGAAGTGATGGCGGCAGGGTCACTCGTGTGGGCCAGGAACAATGACGTATAGAAACCGTAGACAGCTGACACTTTATGTCTTGGCCAATAAGAGCCTTTAAGCCACCGGGGCGGAATTATCATACTCATCCTTTCGGGTCTTTGATTAATAATGGCAATGAATCACGGAAAAACAATATAGGCCGAACACATTAAAATAGCCAACCTGTCAACAACGCCACAATTTGCGAAATAGGGATACAGCCAGCACCAATGCAAGCCTGGGATGTGGGATGAAATTTCATATTTAAGTATCAAAATTATTTGGGGAGAACATTTACTTTTTGGTCTATTTTGAAAAACATGCTGCTCAAGACAACTTGTGGTACTATGTAACCATAGCAACGCATGTAAGCAAATGTCAGGGTATGCTAGCTAGTTTACAAAACGATAGACCATTGTTGATGTTATTAAGCATGGATTAAATGGTGATACATGTGAACAATTTAACTGTTGTTCGTATAGATGTTCTAATTGTCATTTCACAACTGTTGAACAAATATTGAGCTTTGACAATGAATGTAGTTAACGTTAGCTGCCAGCCTAGTAAATTGGGCGTTCACTCACTGCTTATCAATGACGTAGCGAAAAACGGAGCAATCAAGAGTGTGCTACGAAATGAATGTTAAAACGTAGTTTTCTCTGACCTTGGTCATTATAAATGACATATAATTAATAATTACATTGTTCTCTACAATATTATAACCTTAATATACTTGTACTTGACAGTGTTGATGAAATAAGAACTAGTACAATAAGAACTGTTGGAGGACCAACATGCATCTTTTTTTGAGAAAATAAAGAAAACAAAGGTTTCATAATGTATTTTTTTGCTAAGTACTTTCTGAATTTCAAAGTAATCCGAGAAGTAGTCATCTAGTTTTTCAAAAGTATCTGTAATTTGCACGCCGTTTGGTAAGACGCAGACCCGGAGGGGAGCGCGAGACTGAGGAGACCCTGTCTGTCCTTCTGAGTTTTGAAGTAGAGTGTTTGCTTCCGAAACAGGACCCGCCAAGCCAGCCGCGCTTCTTAACACCCGCCTGCTTAACCCGGAAGCTAGCTGCACCAATGTGTCGGAGGAAACACCGTTCAACTGATGACTGAAGTCAGCCTGCAGGCGCCAGGCCCACCACAATGAGTCGCTAGAGCGCGATGAGCCAAGCAAAGCCCCCTCGGCCAAACCCTCCCCTAACCCAGACGACGCTGGGCCGATTGTGCGCCGCCCATGGTACTCACGGTCACATCCGGCATTGACACAGCCTGGGTTCGATCCCAGGCTGTAGTGATGCCGCAACACTGCCTTAGACCACTGCGCCACTCAGGAGGCCCCACATGCAACTTTTTTCAATATTAAATTGAATGTTATTGAGAAAATAAACGTTTCATAATGTATTTTTTTGCTAATGTCCTTTCTGAATTTCAAAGTAATCTGAGAAGAAATCATCTAGTTTTTCAAAAATATCTGTATTTTCAGTTTACATGTAATCAATTACACCACAACCCTGTTTGTGGTTGACTCCTAAGAGTATGGGGCTACTTTGATTTGCAAACTATGTCAAGGTAAATGTGTCCTTTGCCAAGACCTTTCCACTTTTCTCTCTGTCTTTTCAGCCTGTGAATGCCAGTGCAGCAAGCTGGTACAACCAGGCAAATTAACTGGGGGGGGGGTGGTGTTTAGGACTTCGGTCAAATGCTAAACAAGGAGCTAAACTAATGAAATCCTAACACATTCAATGTGTTGCTCACATGCAAAATAACCTAGAACTGAAATAATATGTCTTAATTGTATTCTTACTGATATTTAAAATATTGAATGAATTGAAACACTTGAGTATGCTTCCTTTGTGCCAAGGTGTATTTTGGTTTGAGCAATGGTAAATGCATGTTACCTATTGTTCATGGATACACATTAATATTTGTACAATTTAAGATGAAGCAAAGCAAAAGTGCTGTAGGAAATGAATAATAGTAACTGTTTCAGCCTTGAATCAAACTAATTTAAAACCATCTGAACGTGCAACGTTTAGGATTTTCATCAGACCGTGAAACATTGTGTATATTGCTGACAAGGCCGGCCTGTAGTTTCCTCATGTGGACCGCCTTGTCTCAGTTTGAGTCAACTCAACTGTAAATGTTACTGCTCTGTCTCTATCATGTCAAATAAGAGAGCAATAGCACAACAGACAGGAAACTGACCAGTACCTTATGTTGCTTTGTCTTTTCTTTTGAGTTGGAGCCATGACAATGATGGTTGACAGTTTTAGTTTTATACATGTTTATTACTTGATAACAATCTCATTAATATACGCCTATATCACCCCTGCCTAATTTAAAGTTTACAATTGAATACAAATGTAGAACAATTCACATTTTTGTTCAAGATTGATTACTTTTTCTCTATAGACATGGAATGCATAATAAGTTAAGGGCTTCATGTGACAGGTGGTTTCAGGTCAATACTGGGTTTCTTCAGCCTCCCCTTAGACGGAGTGTCAGATAGATGGTGCTTTGATTTCTGATGTTGTAGTTCTCCAGCCTCTGGCCATCCTCGAGCTGCCTCCCCTCATGAATCAGCCTCTGTTGGTTGGCAGGGACTGCCTCCTTGTTTTGTACCTTGGCTTTGAACTGGGTTACAGTCTCACCAGGCACCACATCATATGTGTGTGTCTGGCCCTTTCGTTTTTCAGGAACACCTGGATAGGAGCGGGCTCCGTAATCAGCACCATCACTTTAGATCCTGAATGCAGGCCATAGTCGCTCAAAGTTTTTGAATCATCGCTGAGACTGATGTTGTTCCCATTGACGCCTAACAGCCTCTGCTTTGTTGTGGCCACTTCAAAGTGTTGTTGAATCAAACTCTTGAGAGACCCCACGGTGGTGTGTGGCGGAACTGTCAGGGGAAGTGAGTTCCCGTTCAAAAGCGTTATAGTGAGTTCCATGATAGATATCTGAAAGAGGATTTCATGTATTATTTATTTGGCCTTACATTAGCATAGCTCAATTGAATGTTTTGAATGAATTAGTTTAGTAACACTTTACTTAAAGCCTACAGGTGTAATGCTTTATAACTTGTTAAAAGCATGTATGATCCTTATAATAAGGCTAACAATATGTAATGTTTTGTCTCTATCCAACATTTCAGCTGACTCAAATGGCTGGTATATAATGACAATCATTATGAGATGATTGAAAGACATAAGGGAGTCGTACACACTCATTACAAGTTATACTGTACAATGCATTACAACTTTTATATTTACCTACAGGCTTTAACATTACCATTTATTCAGCCCATTGTAATAACTAACACATTCTAAGATAATTTGCTTGATATGCTGTTAAGCTTTTTTTCTCCAGTACATTTCTGTAAAATAGGCCTGTTGTAGCTTAATAATGGAAAATGACTTACATGTTCAGTGGATATTGTTGTTAAGTTGTTGTTGTGAAGTCTTGCAAATTTGTTTTAAGAAATATTGTTAGTAAATCCGTATGCTGACAATTGAAACTTGTCCGATGAAAGATGGTGATAGCTCTGTCAGTGTACATCTGAGCAGTCTATGTATATAGCATCTGATCTGCCCCGCGCCTCAAATTGAGATTCGTTTTTCCCTCTCTGCCGCGCCGCTTTCGGTTTCTATTATAAAATAATGGTGTAGTCTGCTGCTGTTTGCAGAAAGTTGAGTGCAATAAATTGTTTCTTTGATATTGCCCAATGGCAACTTGTCCCCATTCAAAGTATGCCCAATATTGATTTAATTGATGCACATCACACTGAAATTCACAAAGATCACTCTAGCTCGGGGGTCAAATATTCGGACCGCGAGGGGTTCCAATCCTGCCCGCCGGTGACTAAAAATTAAACTGCAGTTTCTTGACTGTGTCCAGCTCTCTAATAATCACTAGAGAGCCGGGGAGCATCGACAATTCATAATTTTGAGGCAAGGAAATATATATTTTTTTGATGTCAGTGCCGCTCTCCAGACGTCGTTGAACACCGAATGCGGTCTTCGGGGTAAAATGAGTTTGACACCCCTGCTCTAGACCATTCCATATAATTCATTTTTCTAAATCGGGGTAGGCAACTATATAGATGCAGCCGCCTGACGATTTTTGTCGGAGGGGATGATCCAGATGTCAGAACATAATTATAATAATTTGTACACTACAAATTGACCACAACTAAGCCAAAAATTAGATTGTATTTACAAATACAAATAATTTCATACTTTGATTACATTGAAACACGATCACATCTAGTTTTCTATTCGTGGGAGTACTTGGTGAACAGATTTCTGCATAATTCCTGATGATTGTAGTCTTATTTTGACCTAAACCTTTGGGGAGCCAAAAACATATATAGTGGCCCGGTTTGGCCCACAGTCCGCCTTTTTCCGAACCCTGTTCTAGATCATTCCCTATCATTGAACCAGGTTCTAGATTATTCCCTATCATTCTATATAATTCCCTATTTTTCAACACAGATATGTCAAACACCAGAAAGGAAAGAGAAACCTAATGTCATTATCAATGAAACCCAACCTCGTTGGGAAAACCCAGGTCCAGATGATACTGGCAATGATGAGGAATTACAGGTATTTTGTGATATGTCAGACATATACCTTTGTGAATGCAGAGGTAATTTTAACAGCAATACAAATAAAATACTATATACTATACCCTGCCTCATCCTCCCCAAAATGATGTCAACACATGTTTATATTGTCAGTAGTTGAATCATGTCATTCAGACTACACATCTTAGTCAGACTGTACCCAACGTTATTCACCCGTATGTTCTCTAGTACAAACAGTAACCAGTGGATGTAGAGTAACTTCTATATTCTCCAGTAACTTATGTTCTCCTCTTTCATTTCTGCCTCTAGGGATATTTCCAGGGGTCAATGACCTCTGTGCATTTGACTGATGTAATTCTAATGAGTCAGAACTGATGTCTGCCATGTCAGCTGAGGTCAGTGGTGTTAAAAGCAGTTCAATCAGGTGTAGACTTCTGAGAAGTATAGGTGTTTAGAGTTTGTTGTTGTTTCCTGTGCCAACCCATGAAGCTTAGCCTATTCTCTCACTAAGTATGTGAGGACACCTTTCACCGCTGATGTCCTGTTAGTAAAATACAAAGTCATTTTACATTACAGATGTGCCTTGAGGCAGAATTATTGATCATTCTAATTTCTGTCATAAGCAATGAGAGCAGAGAACACTTAGGTGTTTATATTTTTAGCCATATGACTTAGCAGCAATTACAGTCATGGCGTAAGACGTTCTAATTTAACTAAGATGTCAGATTGGGAAGGTATACCAAAGAAATGGTATGCATATTTACACTACAACAGTGATTCTCAACTAGGGAGCCTCAGGGGGTCTCAGAGACATTTCAATGGGCCTGGGGTGGACAACAATTTTCAGGCGGACGCTGTTTGCATGACAGGCCTCAAGAAACAAAAACTAAAAACAAACAAACCAAAATATCTCAGGTTTTAGTTTGGTACTGTTTCAAATACAAAACATGACATGCAGCCGGTAGATGATGGGGGCAGTGTTTTGGAAACGGATGTAACCTTTGAGACTGACGAGAGCTGTGGCCTGCTTTTCTTTCCGGAGCAGAGAGCAGCTGAAAGCAGTGATAACATGGGTAGTGTTGAGGTGGATCGACTGAAGTTGAGGATCCCTGGTGTCTGTGATGCATGCCGTTTGGTAAGACGCAGACCCGGAGGGGAGCGCGAGACTGAGGAGACCCTGTCTGTCCTTCTGAGTTTTGATGTAGAGTGTTTGCTTCCGAAACATGACCCGCCAAGCCGTGCTTCTTAACACCTGCCTGCTTAACCCGGAAGCCAGCTGCACCAATGTGTCGGAGGAAACACCGTTCAACTGATGACTGAAGTCAGCCTGCAGGCGACAGGCCCATCACAATGAGTCGCTAGAGCGCGATGAGCCAAGCAAAGCCCCCTCGGCCAAACCCTCCCCTAACCCGAATGACGCTGGGCCGATTGTGCGCCGCCCATGGTACTCATGGTCACATCCGGCATTGACACAGCCTGGGTTCAATCCCAGGCTGTAGTGACGCCGCAACACTGTGATGCAGTGCCTTAGACCACTGCGCCACTCAGGAGGCCCCACATGCACCTTTTTTCAATATTAAATTGAATGTTATTGAGAAAATAAAGGTTTCATAATGTATTTTTTTGCTAATGTTCTTTCTGAATTTCAAAGTAATCTGAAAAGAAATATCTAGTTTTTCAAAAGTATCTGTATTTTCAGTTTACATGACCCCAACCCTGTTTGTGGTTGACTCGTAAGAATATGGGGCTACTTTGATTTGCAAACTATGCCAAGGTAAATGTGTCCTTTGCCAAGACCTTTCCACTTTTCTCTCTGTCTTTTCAGCCAATCAGCCTCTGCTCTGAGAAGCCCCCTTGTCTTTCCTGACAACAGTTGCTTTTATCATAGTTACATTGTTTGAATTCACTTAAAGAAAACTTTCTTCAACTCTGACCACCACCATGACAACAAATAAACTGTCTACGTGTTTTTCAGTGGCATTCTCTCGGCCTTGGGAAGTCTTCTATCAACACAACATGGCAGCAGCACAATATGGTAGTAGCACAAAAGATGGTACAAACATTATTGGGCACAGACAGCTATTGTCATGCCGGTACATTCATTTGAATCCATTCTAATGCTGTTTTAGGGTAAGAGGGGGGCAGACTCCAGAGAAAGGTGAATAGTAGTTATTGGCCTGCCTTGAAGATGAACTGGAAAGTGTGGACCCCCTTCCAGTTCATCAACATCAACTATGTGCCTGTACAGGTGAGCAGTTCTCATTGGCTTTTCTTTTAAGGATGCATACATTTGGAATATACCGTGGTGCTCTGTTGCCAATCTGTGTTTTTGTGTTTTCAGTTTCGAGTGCTGTTTACCAAATTGGTGGCATTATTTTGGAATGCTTAGCTTGCATCTGTAAGGAAGTGAAGCCTCCCAAGATCTTCTCCCAAATGACTGAATGAAGAGGGCACCGTGTGTGTGCCTCAGGAGTTACATAATGTTACAAGGGCTGGCCTGTGAATGCCAGTGCAGCAAGCTGGTACAACCAGGCAAATTAACTGGGGGGTGTTTAGGACTTTGGTCAAATGCTAAACAAGGAGCTAAACTAATGAAATCCAGGCAAATTAACTGGGGGGGGGTGTTTAGGACTTTGGTCAAATGCTAAACAAGGAGCTAAACTAATGAAATCATAACACATTCAATGTGTTGCTCACATGCAAAATAACTTATAACTGAAATAATATGTCTTAATTGTATTCTTACTGATATTTAAAATATTGAATGAATTGAAACACTTGAGTATGCTTCCTTTGTGCCAAGGTGTATTTTGGTTTGAGCAATGGTAAACACATGTTACCTATTCTTCATAGATACACATTAATATTTGTACAATTTAAGATGAAGCAAAGCAAAAGTGCTGTAGGAAATGAATAATAGTAACTGTTTCGGCCTTGAATTAAACTCCTTTAAAACTATCTGAACGTGCAACGTTTAGGATTTTCATCAGACCGTGAAACATTGTGTATATTGCTGACAAGGCCGGCCTGTAGTTTCCTCATGTGGACCGCCTTGTCTCAGTTTGAGTCAACTCAACTGTAAATGTTACTGCTCTGTCTCTATCATGTCAAATAAGAGAGCAATAGCACAACAGACAAGAAACTGACCAGTACCTTATGTTGCTTTGTCTTTTCTTTTGAGTTGGAGCCATGACAATGATGGTTGACAGTTTTAGTTTTATACATGTTTATTACTTGATAACAATCTCATTAATATACGCCTATATCAGCCATGCTTAATTTAAAGTTTACAATTGAATACAAATGTAGGACAATTCACATTTTTGTTCAAGATTGATTGCCTTTTCTCTATAGACATGGAATGCATAATAAGTTAAGGGCTTCATGTGACAGGTGGTTTCAGGTCAATACTGGGTTTCTTCAGCCTCCCCTTAGACGGAGTGTCAGATAGATGGTGCTTTGATTTCTGATGTTGTAGTTCTCCAGCCTCTGGCCATCCTCGAGCTGCCTCCCCTCATGAATCAGCCTCTGTTGGTTGGCAGGGACTGCCTCCTTGTTTTGTACCTTGGCTTTGAACTGGGTTACAGTCTCACCAGGCACCACATCATATGTGTGTGTCTGGCCCTTTTCGTTTTTCAGGAACACCTGGATAGGAGCGGGCTCCGTAATCAGCACCATCACTTTAGATCCTGAATGCAGGCCATAGTCGCTCAAAGTTTTTGAATCATCGCTGAGACTGATGTTGTTCCCATTGACGCCTAACAGCCTCTGCTTTGTTGTGGCCACTTCAAAGTGTTGTTGAATCAAACTCTTGAGAGACCCCACGGTGGTGTGTGGCGGAACTGTCAGGGGAAGTGAGTTCCCGTTCAAAAGCGTTATAGTGAGTTCCATGATAGATATCTGAAAGAGGATTTCATGTATTATTTATTTGGCCTTACATTAGCATAGCTCAATTGAATGTTTTGAACGAATTAGTTTAGTAACACTTTACTTAAAGCCTACAGGTGTAATGCTTTATAACTTGTTAAAAGCATGTATGATCCTTATAATAAGGCTAACAATATGTAATGTTTTGTCTCTATCCAACATTTCAGCTGACTCAAATGGCTGGTATATAATGACAATCATTATGAGATGATTGAAAGACATAAGGGAGTCATACACACTCATGACAAGTTATACTGTACAATGCATTACAACTTTTATATTTATCTACAGGCTTTAACATTACCAATTATTCAGCCCATTGTAATAACTAACACATTCTAAGATAATTTGCTTGATATGCTGTTAAGCTTTTTTTCTCCAGTACATTTCTGTAAAATAGGCCTGTTGTAGCTTAATAATGGAAAATGACTTACATGTTCAGTGGATATTGTTGTGAAGTTGTTGTTGTGAAGTCTTGCAAATTTGTTTTAAGAAATACTGTTAGTAAATCCGTATGCTGACAATTGAAACTTGTCCGATGAAAGATGGTGATAGCTCTGTCAGTGTACATCTGAGCAGTCTATGTATATAGCATCTGATCTGCCCCGCCCCTCAAATTGAGATTCGTTTTTCCCTCTCTGCCGCGCCGCTTTCGGTTTCTATTATAAAATAATGATGTAGTCTGCTGCTGTTTGTAGAAAGTTGAGTGCAATAAATTGTTTCTTTGATATTGCCCAATGGCAACTTGCCCCCATTCAAAGTATGCCCAATATTGATTTAATTGATGCACATCACACTGAAATTCACAAAGATCACTCTAGCTCAGGGGTGTCAAGCATTCGAACTGCGAGGGGTTCTAATCCTGCCCGCCGGTGACTAAAAATGAAACTACAGTTTCTTGACTGTCTGTCCAGCTCTCTAATAATCACTAGAGAGCCGGAGAGCATCGACAATTCATAATTTTGAGGCATGGAAATATATTTTTTTGATGTCAGCCGGCCTTCGGGGTAAAATGAGTTTGACACCCCTGTGCTCTAGACCATTCCATATAATTAATTATTCTAAATCGGGGTAGGCAACTATATAGATTCAGCCTCTGGCCGATTTTTTCGGAGGGGATGATCCAGATGTCAGAACATAATTATAATAATTTGTACACTACAAATTGACCACAACTAAAGCCAAAAATTAGATTGTATTTATAAATAAAAATACTTTCATACTTTGATTACATTGAAACACGATCACATCTAGTTTTCTATTCGTGGGAGTACTTGGTGAACAGATTTTTGCATAGTTCCTGATGATTGTAGTCTTATTTTGACCTAAAACTTTGGGGAACCAAAAACATATATAGTGGCCCTGTTTGGCCCGCAGTCCGCCTTTTTCCGAACCCTGTTCTAGATCATTCCCTACCAGTGAACCAGGTTCTAGATTATTCCCTTTCATTCTATATAATTCCCTATTTTTCAACACAGATATGTCAAACACCAGAAAGGAAAGAGAAACCTAATGTCATTATCAATGAAACCCAACCTCGTTGGGAAAACCCAGGCCCAGATGATACAGACAATGATGAGGAATTGCAGGTATTTTGTGATACGTCAGACATATACCTTTGTGAGTGCAGAGGGAATTTTAACAGCAATACAAATAAAATACTATATACTATACCCTGCCTCATCCTCCCCAAAATGATGTCAACACATGTTTATATTGTCAGTAGTTGAATCATGTCATTCAGACTACACATCTTAGTCAGACTGTTCCCAAAGTTATTCACCATATGTTCTCTAGTACAAACAGTAACCAGTGAATGTAGAGTAACTTCTATATTCTCCAGTAACTTATGTTCTCCTCTTTCATTTCTGCCTCTAGGGATATTTCCAGGGGTCAATGACCTCTGTGCATTTGACTGATGTAATTCTAATGAGTCAGAACTGATGTCTGCCATGTCAGCTGAGGTCAGTGGTGTTAAAAGCAGTTCAATCAGGTGTAGACTTCTGAGAAGTATAGGTGTTTAGAGTTTGTTTTTGTTTCCTGTGCCAACCCATGAAGCTTAGCCTATTCTCTCACTAAGTATGTGAGGACACCTTTCACCGCTGATGTCCTGTTAGTAAAATACAAAGTCATTTTACATTACAGATGTGCCTTGAGGCAGAATTATTGATCATTCTTATTTCTGTCATAAGCAATGAGAGCAGAGAACACTTAGGTGTTTATATTTTTAGCCATATGACTTAGCAGCAATTACAGTCATGGCGTAAGACGTTCTAATTTAACTAAGATGTCAGATTGGGAAGGTATACCAAAGAAATGGTATGCATACTTACACTACAACAGTGATTCTCAACTAGGGAGCCTCAGGGGGTCTCAGAGACATTTCAAGGGGCCTGGGGGTCAACAATTTTCAGGCGGACGCTATTTGCATGACAGGCCTCAAGAAACAAAAACTAAAAACAAACTAACCAAAATATCTCAAGTTTTAGTTTGGTACTATTTGAAATACAAAACATGACATGCAGCCGGTAGATGATGGAGGCAGTGTTTTGGAAACGGATGTAACCTTTGAGACTGACGACTGAAAGAAGGCAAGATGGCAAATGACTAGGTGATGTGAGGCACAAAAAAAAGGGTGCGAGGTTCAAACCCAAACCGACATCTGCGAAATACAAGCAGAGTACTTTCTCCTTTGAGTCAAGTACAGGAGAGATAATGCCATGTTCTGCTCCTGAAAACCCTGAGCAGTCGACGGAGAGTGAACGCTCTCAAATTGAACCTAACAGAAGTGAAAAGGAAAAGCCTGCGCCAACAGGTGAGGTGAAGGCTACCAAGCCTCACACCAATGATCAGAAAATTGCCTGAGATGACTCTGCCCCATAGGAGTATGATTCATGGACAAAGTGGATCCATGCCTTTTGGCATCAAAAAAGTTTGTGGAATCAGGCTGGGTAAAGAAGGAGTTGGGTTCTGTCAATTTGGTCAAAGCATCCAGAAGTGGACTCACGTTTCCTGACTCGGAACGAAAGCTGTGGCCTGCTTTTCTCTCTGGAGCAGAGCACAGTTGAAAGGAGTGATAACAGGGGTAGTGTTGAGGTGGATTGACTGAAGTTGAGGATCCCTGGTGTCTGTGATGCACGCCGTTTGGTGAGACGCAGACCCGGTGGGGAGCGCCAGACTGAGGAGACCCTGTCTGTTCTTCTGAGTTTTGATGTAAAGTGTTTGCCAGATAAAGTCATGCTAGGGTATATAAGTTATCCTGTGAGAGATTTTGTTTCACGAACCCACTATTGTGTTACAGGTGCCAAGTTTATGGTCATGTTGCAGCAGTATGAATGAGGGAGATTCTGAGGTGTGAATTGTGCAGGAGAGCATAGTTCAAAGGAGAGTGTGGTTTTGGTGTTCAAAGCGCAGTGTTTACATTTTTAGGGCGGCCATATTGCTGGGGATCAGAAATGTCCTGTGCGAGTGAGACAGGTTGAAGTTTCCAGGGTGAGAGCAGTGCAGAAAGTGTCATGCTGAGGTAGTGAGGAAAGTAACAGATGGTGGGGAAAGGGTGAGGGTCCCTGAGAGGGTCCCTGTGAGTAGTAGGCCAGTACAGAGTGACCCGTACAGTTTGTGCATTGGTAAGGTTGGGTTCTTAGCGTTTATTGCTATGGTCATTTTCTTTTTTCATCCACTTCCCTTTTTTGTGAACAAATGTGCAATGCATTTTCCGAACTGTCAAAGGCACCAAAAATCAACCATGCGTCTCGACTGCCGGAAAACCACACGAGGAAGAAAACATGCAGACAAAAAACAGTGCAATTTGTGTGCTGGGGCACCACCTGCTGGATATGGTAGGTGGTTTTTTGACGGAACCGGAAGTCAGTGGATGGAACTGGCTAGCCTAACTAGCTAAAAGAAGCGCAGAGATCCTCCGACAAAGGTTTGAGGGTACCGATCTCTGGAGATAAGCGAGAAATAACATTATACGAGCTTTATAAAATAATCACAGCAACCACGGGGGTTGCAGGTCTGGTCAGCAACACAGCAAGGTAGGTGAGCTATCGTGTACTCTTCTGCAAACCCAAAACATGGCACACGAGTCAGCTAGGCTAACTTGTTAGCTAGCTAGATGCTAACTTGCAACTGAAGCTAACGTTACATTAGCTACTAGCCATTTGTTGTCGACAACTTGCTGGTTAGGTAATGAATGAATGGGCTAATCTGGGTTTTACATGTGAGTACAGATAGGGAATCCAGGCAGGTAACTACCACGAGGCGATATGAAATGTTATGTTTGAAATATTGAAACTAGCAAACTAGTTAGCTGACCACTGTATCCCGCCCCCAGCCATGTTACCATTTTTTAAATGAAACATCACATGAATAGCTAGGCTAGCTTTAGCGTAGCAAGCTACCTGAGCCGAGAAGGGTGTAATTTCGTCCCGCAATTCGGGGCGTTCCTGGATATGCAGGAACCCCTCTTTATACTTCTATTGGTCCATTTTTTTAAAATGGGCATCATACGGGGCGCTCCAATACGCTAGGTAGCGGTAGCCCATTCACATACACTACCTTTAGCGCCTATATATTGGTGATCGTATCTTCTGGCTGAGGAGTTTTCTCGCTTTCTGTAAACGTTACCAAACATATCTTACTGTACGGTTTGGAAACATAAGGAACTTATCTTTCATATTATCGAGAAATCATAACAAATGTTTAGTTACTATAGGTTTTTATATGGTTAGGGTTCCCACACAGCCATATTACAGCGCTTATTACAGCGTCCATGTTACAGCGCTTATTTATGGAAGACTGGCGTACTGGTGCTAGTTCTGTGTCTCGGAACACCGGTGTGTAAATGGAAGACAGACGCCACAAACGTGTTGTGACTGAAAATACTGTCTGCTGCAACTGTGTTAAAACTGGTTAAAACAGTAAGTTTATCTTTAGCTTTTGTTACATTTTTGATGTGATATGAAAGCAGAGATTTGTTTTTAGAACCGTACTGCAATTGAAAATGTATCCAGATTTGGCTGACAGGCCCATTATCCTTTAAAAACAGACCCCGTTAGGCTTCTTTAGTCCATTATTGGTCGAGGACACTGGTAGGCAGTGTCCTTCACCTCCGCTTGTTGGGCAATGCTTTCCCGCACTTCCACAGGAGGCGGGGGGCCGGGGCGACACCGCTAGCTAGCTAGGTCACAAATAGACAACCAGAATATCAAGTGTCACACAAGTTTGAAGATTGCGTGCTCGAGGGAGTGGGAAGCCTGTTAAAGCCGGAACCAATGGGATGCTAGAGTGGGGGGCGTTCCTGCAGATGAATGAATGCCCACATACAGGAACTCCTCGAATTGCGGGCCGCAATCAGACACTATTGTCCGGCTAGGATTTCGTCTCAACAGGGCCCGGTTTTCTGATAGCGATGGAATTTAGGCGTAACGTTGCGTCATTCCTACAGCAGCCGAAAATGTAACAACCGTTTCCCAAGCACCACGCTGATTTACCTAGTTAGCGTGGTAAAAAAAAAGAAGAGAGAATGGTCGCCTAGTGTGTCGTTAGAGCATTTGTTGATACTGATAGGATCGAAAGAAGGTGAGCGCAGCTTTCTCCATTCAAATAATTCCTAAACATAATAGATATTTCTCAATACTGACGACTGATCCGCTTCTAGAGACATTACCACATACGGCTGCAAATATTAAGGCGGCTTATTCTAACGCTTACTCAATAAAAACGACAAAAATCACCGATTTGGTGGCACATTGCATACGTTAGGCTACACATAAAGATATTGTGACAAATTAGACAACAGCCTACATGTAACAAAATAAAACTCAATTGATTTAACATGAAGTGCGTTTCAATATGATTGAGAACCTATAGCCAAACTGTTTATTTTAAAGCAGTCATGCTTCAAATGAACCGATATATTTTTATACTTCCCTTGTTTGTATCAATTGCAACGACATTGGCAACTTAGTTATTGTAGTAACTTAAGAACAGAAGTTTATCAGCGGTCACAGAGAGACGGGTAAACCATGTGATTTTATGTTTACGCGGAAGCACCAAACACACTTAACATGTACAGTGGGGCAAAAAACGTATTTAGTCAGCCACCAATTGTGCAAGTTCTCCCACTTAAAAAGATGAGGCCTGTAATTTTCATCATAGGTACACTTCAACTATGACAGACATGAGGGGGGAAAAAATCCAGAATATCACATTGTAGGATTTTTTATGAATTTATTTGCAAATGATGGTGGAAAATAAGTATTTGGTCAATAACAAAAGTTTATCTCAATACTTTGTTATATACCCTTTGTTGGCAATGACTGTGGTCAAACGTTTTCTGAAAGTCTTCAAGGTTTTCACACACTGCTGGTATTTTGGCCCATTCCTCCATGCAGATCTCCTCTAGAGCAGTGATGTTTTGGGGCTGTTGCTGGGCAACACAGACTTTCAACTCCCTCCAAAGATGTTCTATGGGGTTGAGATCTGGAAACTGGCTAGGCCACTCCAGGACCTTGAAATGCTTCTTACAAAGCCACTCCTTCGTTGCCCGGGCGGTGTGTTTGGGATCATTGTCATGCTGAAAGACCCAGCCACGTTTCATCTTCAATGCCCTTGCTGATGGAAGGAGGTTTTCACTCAAATTCTCACGATATATGGCCCCATTCATTCTTTCCTTTACACGGATCAGTCCCTTTGCAGAAAAACAGCCCCAAAGCATGATGTTTCCACCCCCATGCTTCACAGTAGGTATGGTGTTCTTTGGATGCAACTCAGCATTCTTTGTCCTCCAAACACAACGAGTTGAGTTTTTACCAAAAAGTTCTATTTTGGTTTCATCTGACCATATGACATTCTCCCAATCTTCTTCTGGATCATCCAAATGCTCTCTAGCAAACTTCAGACAGGCCTGGGCATGTACTGGCTTAAGCAGGGGGGACACGTCTGGCACTGCAGGATTTGAGTCCCTTGTGGTGTAGTGTGTTACTGATGGTAGGCTTTGTTACTTTGGTCCCAGCTCTCTGCAGGTCATTCACTAGGTCCTCCCGTGTGGTTCTGGGATTTTTGCTCACCGTTCTTGTGATCATTTTGACCCCATGGGGTGAGATCTTGCATGGAGCCCCAGATCGAGGGAGATTATCAGTGGTCTTGTATGTCTTCAATTTCCTAATAATTGCTCCCACAGTTGATTTCTTAAAACCAAGCTGCTTACCTATTGCAGATTCAGTCTTCCCAGCCTGGTGCAGGTCTACAATTTTGTTTCTGGTGTCCTTCGACAGCTCTTTGGTCTTGGCCATAGCGGAGTTTGGAGTGTGACTATTTGAGGTTGTGGACAGGTGTCTTTTATAGTGATAAGTTCAAACAGGTGCCATTAATACAGGTAACGAGTGGAGGACAGAGGAGCCTCTTAAAGAAGTTGTTACAGGTCTGTGAGAGACAGAAATCTTGCTTGTTTGTAGGTGACCAAATACTTATTTTCCACCATAATTTGCAAATAAATTCATAAAAAATCCCACAATGTTATTTTCTGGATTGTTTTTCTAATTTTGTCTGTCATAGTTGAAGTGTACCTATGATGAAAATTAGTGGGAGAACTTGCACAATTGGTGGCTGACTAAATACTTTTTGCCCCACTGTAGTTAGCGTTTCTTCGAGTGGTCTGAGGCAGGCGTTAGATTACGAGCGTTTAAGTGCAAAGTTAATACTGATGGTTTTGTGGAAGCTTCGATATTTAACGATGCTCCTACGAAGGTTCTAATGATGAACTTCGTCATATGATGCTTTTGGGAAACCGGGCCCTGGTGGTTGAACCATTGGATGTGGGTTGGTGTTTGATTAATAGCTAGCTCTGTATTTGAGTTGTGTATATGGTGTAGTCTTGATAACATGTACTTGTAGGGGGTTGTTTGTAATGGTAATCTATTTTTGGACATTTATGAATGGCAGAAATTAGGGGTCAAAACATACATTTGAGTTCAGGGAGTGTTCAGTATTGATAAGGCTCTCTCTTTTTCCATCAGGATCAGTTCTGTTAACATCATGGCAGATGGCAGGATCTACGTGGGTAACCTTCCAGCTGATGTGCAAGAGAGGGACATTGAGGATATATTCTTCAAATATGGCAAAATCAGAGACATTGAGTTGAAGAACAACAGAGGCACTATTCCCTTTGCCTTTGTGCGCTTTGAAGATCCACGGTAAGATAAACGTCCATGTCCATGAAGGGCATTCTTACTCGTTGACCAATAAGACCAGATTTACATTGACATTTTAGTCATTTAGCAGATCTAGAGCGACTTGAATTAGTGCATTCACCTTAAGATAGCTAGATGAGACAACCACATATCATAGTCATAGCAAGTACACTTTCCCTGAACTCGGTAGTAATGAAAAGATGGCAGCGTGCTGGATTGCCACCGTTTTGCGAACTCCGACCCGACTTCGTTATTTTGTGATTCTTTTGGCGTTTACTTTATTTTCACAAAATATTTGATGTTATCATGAAATATAACATGCTGCCACTTAATGAACTGTATGAGGCTATAAACAATCAGGAAAACTTGCATCCAGCGGCTGCCTGCCTTGTTGCCGGCAATTTAAATTCCGCTTCATTAACCTCTTAAGCCCACCCGACACGCAGACGTCTCATCTAGCCATCAGCAAATGCGCTACGCCAAATGCTAATAGCACTCGTTAAAACTCAAACGTTCATTAAAACACACATGCAGGGTACTGAATTAAAGCTACACGCGTTGTGAATCTAGCCAACAAGTCAGATTATTAAAATGCTTTTCGGCGAAAGCATGAGAAGCTATTATCTGATAGCATGCAACACCCCGAAATACCTGAAGGCGGTGTAAACAAAAGAATTAGCGTAGCCGGCGCTACACAAATAGCAGAAATAATATATGAAACATTCATTACCTTTGAAAAGCTTCTTTGTTGGCACTCCTATATGTCCCATAAACATCACTATTGGGTCTTTTTTTCGATTAAATCGGTCCATATATACCCAAAATATCCATCTATGGAAACTGTGATTCAGATTTTTTTTTTTACATTAGTTATCCATTTTTTTCCTTTTTTTTTAATCCCGCCCTTCAGCTGCCCTTAACCCCTCCCATCTATCTCTAATAAAACATCCCATCTTGACTTCTACTTGACAAATATTTTTCAACTGTGGTGGGATGTTTCACAAAAGTTCTGAACCTTTCTATCATTAACAAAGATTATATTGTTTAAAAAACTATTTCAAAGAATGTTTTATCAATTGGTATTTTCAAGTTTAACCATAATATTATTTGAATTATTTGTTCTGTTTATTTGATTTTTTTGTGTGGGTTAAACTGAAATTGCAACCAGATTTCTATGGCTTGTTTTAAAAAGTGATAGTTTGGAGATTATTTCAGTTTCAAATGACCGAAAGTGACGGGGTGTTATCTGAATAAATAGAAACATGCTATTTTTTAACAGCCTTTCTTACTAGTCTACTGGAGAACCAGTTTGATTTAAGTATGTTTTTTTAAGCCTTTAGTGAGAGGTTCAATGCTTTAATATAAAATAATTTTAGTCTTCCAAATGTATATTCATTTTATAAATAGGGTGGTTTAATTTTGTCTGGCTTGCCAAATAAAGTGGAATATCTTTTGCTCATATAATAAAAAATTTAAAGTATTCCAGTGTAGGCAGGGCCATCAGTGAATGGGTATTTTTATTTAACTAGGCAAGTCAGTCAACAACACATTCTTATTTACAATGACGGCCTACTAAAAGGCCTCATGCGAGGACGGGGCTGGGATTTAAAAAATGAATAAAAAATTAAACTGGGAAATGGTTAAACAATTCTTCAGTCATTATTTTTTTCTCACAAATACTGTGCATTCGGAAAGTTATTCAGACCCCTTGACTTTTTCACATTTTGTTACATTATAGCCTTATTCTAAAATTGATTAAAATGTGTTTTCCCTCAATCTACACACAATTCCCCATAATGACAAAGCAAAAATAAGTTTGTAGAATATTTTGCAAATGTGCATGTATAAATAAATAAAAATCGCATTTTCAGACCCTTTGCTATGAGACTCGAAATTGAGCTTGGGTGCATCCTGTACGGCGGTTCTTAAATGACTTGCCTAGGTAAATAAAGGTTCAATCAAAAAAGTAAATGAAATTCAAGTCAAAGGAATTGTCCTTAGAGTTCTGAGGCATGATTGTGTCGAGGCACAGATCTGGGGAAAGGTACCAAACGATATCTGCAGCGTTGAAGGTCCCCAAGAACACAGTGGCGTCCATTATTCTTAAATGGTGTAGTGTGTAGATTTGAGGAAAAAGTGTAATTTAAACAATTTTAGAATAAGGCTGTGACGGTACAAAATGTGGGGAAAGTCTAGGGGACTGAATACTTTCTGAAAGTACTGTAGACAAGTATTTACCTTTCCATGGAAGCAAGATCTTGTTTATTTTTGCTAACTTTCTATGAAAATGTCTCAAATGTATTTATTTCGCAATATGATTAGACTGTGTCCACTTCACCGTCAGACCATTTTAATGGTAAACTACACTGTAATGTAAAAGTTGTATTTTTTTAGTGATCCAATACGTAATGTGTACACTTTTTATCCAGAGGTTAAAGACATTATCTAGGTCCTCTGAGGCTGTGGAGGGATCCATATTGTGAATTTAAAAGAAAACATGAGTCGTCTGCGTACAATGACCCCTTTGTTTTTAAGCCCTGGATGTCTAGTCCCTTCATATTACTGTTGGATCTGATTTTTTAATAGCTAATGTTTCTATGGCCATAATGAACATCTTTGTTTTACTCCTCTTGACAGTTGAATACTTTATGAGAAGCAGCCATATTTACTATTTTACACCCGGGGTTACTATACATAACTCATTGTATAGGAGATTCTCCTATACAATGCATTCTAGTCCTTTTCAAAATCTGCAATGAATTACCAGGCCTGGTTTCCTATATATTTTTTAAGTGTTCGATTGTTTCCAGTACTTTATCTCCAATGTATCGCCCATGTAAAAACCTGTCTGATTAGGATACATAATATTCAACAATACCTTTTGAATTCTAAGCACTAAACATTTTGCTAGAATATTGACATCACAACACTGAAGTGTAAGGGGTCTCCAGTTTTTTAGGTAGACTGGATATTTGCCACATGGGGTCCTGTTTCAGTAATTGTGAAATCAGACTTTCACAATCATGTTAACGGACCAACCCTGATGTTTTCCCTGACTTGAAGGCTTTAATTGCATCTTGAAGTTCCTTCACGTGAGTCTTTCTATACAGCTATTCATTTTTACACTATTA
Source organism: Oncorhynchus tshawytscha (assembly GCF_018296145.1). Lineage (NCBI taxonomy): Eukaryota > Metazoa > Chordata > Actinopteri > Salmoniformes > Salmonidae > Oncorhynchus > Oncorhynchus tshawytscha. The sequence goes on from NC_056432.1 coordinate 32,057,596, forward strand.
ATATCAACAAATCCTTACAATCAACTTCAGTTGGTAGAGATTGAGGAACCTGAAATGAAAACATGCTTAAAGTACTTTGCCACCTCTTTAAGAAAATCATTTGTAACAAGTTTCTGTAAATAATTTTGGTAGCATTTCTATGTTGATGATGAAAAAATTAGTTGGTGCATTTTTCCCCATATTCCATCCAGTTCACCTTGTTTGTATAATGTATTACACTTTATCTTTTTTGAATAAGTTCCTCCATTTCTTTTCCTCTAACTTATTCTGGCCCCTAAAGGCACATTTAAAAGTGTCCCATACCTTAAAGGTGATCTTCTGTACCTATTAGAGGTCGACCGATTAATCGGAATGGCTGATTAAATAGGTCCGATTTCAAGTTTTCATAACAACCGAAAATCGGTATTTTTGGACACCGATTTGCCCGATTAAAAAATATATAATGTATATTTTATTTTACACCTTTTATTTAATCTTTATTTAACTAGGTAAGTCAGTTAAGAACACATTTTTATTTTCAATGAAGGCCTAGGAACGGTGGGTTAACTGCCTTGTTCAGGGGCAGAACGACATATATATTTTTTTAGCGTGTCAGCTCGGTGATTCAATCTTGCAACCTTACAATTAACTAGTCCAACGCTCTAACCATCTCCACGAGGAGCCTGCCTGTTACGCGAATGCAGTAAGCAAAGGTAAGTTGCTAGCTAGCATTAAACCTATCTTATAAAAACAATCAATCATAATCACTAGTTAATTAACTACACATGGTTGATGATATTACTAGTTTATCTAGCGTGTCCTGCGTTACATATAATCGATGCGTATTTGCGAAAAAGGACTGTCGTTGCTCCAATGTGTACCTAACCATAAACATCAATACCTTTCTTAAAATCAATACACAGAAGTATATATTTTTAATCCTGCATAGGTTAGCGGGCAATATTGACCAGGTGAAATTGTATCACTTCTCTTGCGTTCATTGCACAGTCAGTGTATATGTAACAGTTTGCCAGAATTTTGCGTAATTATGACATAACATTGAAGGTTGTGCAATGTCACAGGAATATTTAGACTTATTGATGCCACCCGTTAGATAAAATACGGAACGGTTCCGTATTTCACTGAAAGAATAAACGTCTTTTTGAGCTTTATAGTTTCCGAATTTGACCATATTAATGACCTAAGGCTCGTATTTCTGTGTGTTATTATGTTATAACTAAGTCTATAATTTGATAGAGCAGTCTGACAGCGGTGGTAGGCACCAGCAGGATCGTAAGCATTCATTCAAACAGCACTTCAGTGCGTTTTGCCAGCAGCTCTTTGCAATGCTTCAAGCATTGCGCTGTTTATGACTTCAAGCCTATCAACTCCCGAGATTTGGCTGGTGTAACCGATGTGAAATGGCTAGCTAGTTAGCGGGGTGCGCGCTAATAGCGTTTCAAATGTCACTCGCTCTGAGACTTGGTGTGGTTGTTCCCCTTGCTCTGCATGGGTAACGCTGCTTCGGGGGTGGCTGTTGTCGATGTGTTCCTGGTTCGAGCCCAGGTAGGAGCGAGGAGAGGGATGGAAGCTGTACTGTTACACTGGCAATACTAAAGTGTCTATAAGAACATCCAATAGTCCAAAGGTATATGAAATACAAATGGTATAGAGAGAGAGTCCCATAATTCCTATAATAACTACAACCTAAAACTTCTTACCTGGGAATATTGAAGACGCATGTTAAAAGGAACCACCAGCTTTCATATGTTCTGAGCAAGGAACTTAAACGTTAGCTTTCTTACATGGCACACATTGCACTTTTACTTTCTTCTCCAACACTTTGTTTTTGCATTATTTAAACCAAATTGAACATGTTTCATTATTTATTTGAGGCTAAATTGATTTTGATGTATTATATTAAGTTAAAATAAGTGTTCATTCAGTATTGTTGTAATTGTCATTATTACATACATTTTTTAAAAATCGGCCGATTAATCTGTATATATTTTTTTTGTTCTCCAATAATCGGTATCGGCGTTGAAAAATCATAATCAGTCTACCTCTAGTACCTATGTTATGTAGAATAAAGTCTGTTATAAATTCTTGGTTAGAAACAAGTTGTCATCCAGTAGGCTTTGATTACATTTCCAATATCCCCACTCTCGTGGATATTCTGTATGATTTAATCTGTACACCAATTATTTGACGGTCTGACCGCATTCTCTCCCCATCAACACTTTTTAAAACTTTTGGTGCCAGAGAAAATGACAGTCAAGACAACCAACTTAATTGAGCCTCTTTCATGTATATCTCACTAGGTCAGGATATTTAAGCCTCCATATATTGACTAGTTCCAATATATCCATAATATTTGTGAGTTCCTTAAGTGCATGAGGGTGATAATTTGTAGTGCGACTACGTTTTTATGGTCCATCGAGGTACCTAAAGCCGTATTTTAATCTCCCACCATAATAACTGAGTCATATTGCTTGTTAACTCGATAAATTGTTATATATTTTCAAAGAAGCCTGGATCATTATTTAGAATATATAGATTAATGAGCCAAGTATGTTAATGGTCCAATAGCATATTTAGAAGGATCCACCTTCCTTGAGGATCTGTTTGAACAGTTTGCACATTCTGATCAAAATTATTAATTCATATCACCCCTTTTGAATTTATTTTCCCATGGGAGATAAATATTCCCCCTAGTCCTTTTTCCAAACAACTTCATCTAAAGGTGTAGAATGAGTTTCCTGTAAACAATAATTACATTCCTTCTTTTATCCAGATAAATACGGATTATTTTCTTATCTGCTAAGCCATTACAATTACTACTAGCTATACCTTTCACCACTTACCATAATGAGATACAGGTTTTGATTATACTTATCATAATAATGTTTGTAAACGTACCATGATAATTGAGTGTCCATATAGCTATACAATGATATTTGCACTGTTAAGCATATTGTAGCTGCAACTAAGTATGCCTTTAATTGTCTTACTACACTCCATCCGCTACAACCTCCCCCATTCCAAGTTGGGTCGTCGTCCCAGTGACTGGCTAACCACCCTTGTACACATGGATCCTAGGGCCTTTAAGAGAGAGGGGCCTATCCTTTAAACCCAGAATCACAGCCAACAACATTTCTAATGCCTTTGCCTCGTACCGCATCTAGTTACTAAAAAATACACTGCTCAAAAAAATAAAGGGAACACTAAAATAACACATCCTAGATCTGAATGAATGAAATATTCTTATTAAATACTTTTCTTTACATAGTTGAATATGCTGACAACAAAATCTCACAAATTATCAATGGAAATTTATCAACCCATGGATTTGGAGTCACGCTCAAAATTAAAGTGGAAAACCACACTACAGGCTGATCCTACTTTGATGTAATGTCCTTAAAACAAGTCAAAATGAGGCTCAGTAGTATGTGTGGCCTCCACGTGCCTGTATGACCTCCCTACAACAACTGGGCAAGCTCCTGATGAGGTGGCGGATGGTCTCCCGAGGGATCTCCTCCTAGACCTGGACTAAAGCATCCGCCAACTCCTGGACAGTCTGTGGTGCAACGTGGCGTTGGATGGATGGAGCGAGACATGATGTCCCAGATGTGCTCAATTGGATTCAGGTCTGGGGAACGGGCGGGCCAGTCCCATGGCATCAATGCCTTCCTCTTGCAGGAACTGCTGAGACACTCCAGCCACATGAGGTCTAGCATTGTCTTGCATTAGGAGGAACCCAGGGCCAACCGCACCAGCATATATGGTCTCACAAGGGGTCTGAGGATCTCATCTCGGTACGTAATGGCAGTCAGGCTACCTCTGGCCAGCACATGGAGGGCTGTGCGGCCCCCCAAAGAAATGCCACCCCACACCATGACTGATCCACTGCCAAACCGGTCATACTGGAGGATGCTGCAGGCAGCAGAACGTTCTCCACGGCGTCTCCAGACTGTCACGTCTGTCACATGTGCTCAGTGTGAACCTGCTTTCATCTGTGAAGAGCACAGGGCGCCAGTGGCGAATTTGCCAATCTTGGTGTTCTCTGGCAAATGCCAAACATCCTACACGGTGTTGGGCTGTAAGCACAACCCCCACCTGTGGACGTCGGGCCCTCATACCACCCTCATGGAGTCTGTTTCTGACCGTTTGAGCAGACACCTGCACATTTGTGGCATGCTGGAAGTCATTTTGCAGGGCTCTGGCAGTGCTCCTCCTGCTCCTCCTTGCACAAAGGTGGAGGTAGCGTTCCTGCTGCTGGGTTGTTGCCCTCCTAAGGCCTCCTCCACATCTCCTGATGTACTGGCCTGTCTCCTGGTAGCACCTCCATGCTCTGTACGCTACGCTGACAGACACAGCAAACCTTCTTGCCACAGCTCGCATTGATGTGCCATCCTGGATGAGCTGCACTACCTGAGCCACTTGTGTGGGTTGTAGACCTTGTCTCATGCTACCACTAGAGTGAAAGCATTGCCAGCATTCAAAAGTGACCAAAACATCAGCCAGGAAGCATAGGAACTGATAAGTGGTCTGTGGTTACCACCTGCAGAACCACTCCTTTATTGGGGGTGTCTTGCTAATTGCCTATAATTTCCACCTGTTGTCTATTCCATTTGCACAACAGCATGTGAAATTTATTGTCAATCAGTGTTGCTTCCTAAGTGGACAGTTTGATTTCACAGAAGTGTGATTGACTTGGAGTTACATTGCTGTTTAAGTGTTCCTTTTATTTTTTGGAGCAGTATATATATATATATATATGGAACAAAAATATGAATGCAACAAATTCTATGATTTTAATTTAGTTCATATAGGAAAGGGTGATATATAAGGAAATCTGTTAATTAAAATAAATGTATGGATTTCACATGACTGGGCAGGGGCGCAGCCATGGGTGCCAGGCCCAGCCAATTAGTTTCCCCTCCCATAAACAGGCTTTATTACAGAAATAAATACTCCTCCGTTTCATTAGATGTCCGAGTGGCTGGTCTCAGACGATCCTGCTGGTGAAGAAGCCGGATGTGGAGGTCCTGAGCTGGCGTGGTTGTGAGGCCGGTTGGACATACGGCCAAGTTCTCTGAAACTGTTGGAGGCAGCTTATGGCAGAGAAATTAACATTCAATTCTCTGGCAACAGCTCTGGTGGACATTCCTGCAGTCAGAATGCCAATTGCACACTCCCTCAAAACTTGACATATCTGTGGCATTGTTGTGACAACTGCACATTTTAGTAACCTTTTACTTTCCCCAGCACAAGGTCCACCCGTGTAATGATCATGCTGAATCAGCTTCTTGATATGCCACACTTGTCAGGTGGATAGATTATCTTGGCAAAGGAGAAATGCTCTCTAACAGGGATGTAAACAAATTTGTGCACATAATTTGAGAGAAATTAGCTTTTTTGCGCATATGGAACATTTCTGGGATCTTATTTCAGCTCATGACACATGGGACCAACACTTTACATGTTGCGTTTATATTTTTGATCAATGTGTATATGTACATAAAATAGCAGTAAAACTAATTCAATGGTTCTTTATTTGTACTGTTTTCTACATTGTAGAATAGCGAAGACGTTTAAAACTATGAAATAATATACATGGAATCATGTAGTAACCAAAAAAGTGTTAAATCAAAATGAGTTTCTTCAAAGTAGCCACCCTTTGCCCTGACAGTTTTGCACACTCTTGGCATTCTCTCAACCAGCTTCACCCGGAATGCTTTTTGTCTTGAAGGAGTTACCACATATGTTGAGCTCTTGGTGGCTGCTTTTCCTTCACGCTGCGGTCCAAACCATCTCAATTGGGTTGAGGTCAGGTCATCTGATGCAGCACTCATTGCTCTTCTTGGTCAAATAGCCCTTACACAGCCTGGAGGTGTGTTTTGGGTCATTGTCCTGTTGGAAAGGCAAATGATAGTCCCACTAAGTGCAAACCAGATGGGATTGCGTATTGCTGCAGAATGCTGTGGTAGCCATGCGGTTTAAGTGTGCATTGAATTCAAAATAAATCACTGACAGTGTCACCAGCACAGCACCGCCACACCACCACCTCCATGCTTCACGGTGTGAACCACACATGCAGAGATCATCCTTTTGCCTACTCTGCATCTCAAAGACAGTGGTTGGAGCCAAAAATCTCAAATTTTGACTTATCCAACCAAATGACACATTTCCAACGGTCTAATGTCCATTGCTTGTGTTTCTTGGCCCAAGAAAGTCTCTTCTTATTGTTCTTTTAGTAGTGATTTCTTTGCAGCAATTCGACCATGAAGGCATGATTCATCAAGGCAAAGGGTGGCTACTTTGAAGAATCTCAAATATAAAATATTAACACTATTTTGGTTACTACATGATTCCATGTGTTATTTCATAGTTTTGATGTCTTCACTATTATTATACAATGTAGAAAATAGTAAAAATAAAGGAAAACCTTGGAATGAGTAGGTGTCTATCTTAATTCCCACAGTTGATGAATTGTGCGTAATAATAAGCAAAATCTGTTTTTTTTGTCAGTCAACAGGTGCATATTCGCCCCATCCCTCCCCCACAAACACCTCTACCCCTCTCTCCCCTTCCACTCATAGATGGACCTATTGTTTCCACTTCACAGCACTTACAGTTGACCGGGGCTGCTCTAGCAGGGACTTCGCTGCCCTGTTCAACTAAGTGCTGTTATTGTGAAGTGGAAAAGTCTATGTAAGATACTTTTTGAAGAGGTAGGGTTTCAGACATTTTTGGAAGATGAGCAGGGACTCTGCTGTCCTGACGTTAGGGGGAAGCTCGTTCCACCAGTGGGATGCTAAGATAGATATATAGACTGACTCACATATGCAATGTGTTAATCAAATTGACATGTCCTTATGTATCAGGGATGCCGAGGATGCAGTCTATGGGAGGAATGGTTATGGATTTGGAGACTGCAAGCTTCGCGTTGAGCACCCTCGCTCTGCCTCCTCTAAATTCAACGGGTCTATGGGTGGTAGTGGTCGCGGGAGTGGGGACGGAGGTCCCGGTGGTCCTAAAGGGAGGTTTGGGCCTCCTACTCGGAGATCAGAGTTCAGAGTTATTGTGACTGGTAAGTGGATAAAGTCTGTGCTTTTGTTTTTTTATTCAAAGCTCCTCTTCCTTCCATTTACAGCAGGTTAGATGTACACTGGTATTGTTGAGCGTTGCCTAGAAAGGCCAAAGTTCTCAATGTTTTGGTCTCTGTTCCCACAGGCCTGCCTCCGACTGGGAGCTGGCAAGACTTGAAAGATCACATGAGGGAGGCTGGAGATGTTTGTTTCACAGATGTTCAGCGGGATGGTGAAGGGGTGGTGGAGTTCCTGCGCAGAGAGGACATGGAGTATGCCATGCGGCGCCTGGACAGGACAGAGTTCAGATCACACCAGGTAACTAAACACTCAGATCCTCAGCTATACAGTGTTTAAGAATGCGTTTTCAGGACATTCTCTGACATGGACATCTTTCAGGGGGAGACTTCATCTATCCGAGTCCATGGAGAGATGGGGGGCAGCAGAGGACGCTCGCGGTCCCGTTCCAGATCCAGGGGACGGTACTCACCCGCTTATCAAGGTCGCGGCTCTCCACCCCCTCGTTATCAGTCGCCCCCTGCTCGTAGATTGTCTCGCCATAGCCCCCCTCCACGTCGCCCCTCTGCAGCACACCGTAGCCCATCAAGCCGCAGCCCACCCCCTCGTCACTACCGATAGTCTACCTACAGGAGGGCGCCAAGACTGGCGATTACTTTATTTTGTGTTGCTTTTTAAGTATGTCATGTGCATTCCACTATGAGGACTGTCTCCAGAGGACTTTTTAAATGGTGTAGACAGAGCGGATGGGTAGATCTGCATTTGCCTCACATTCTCATTGATTCATTCTCAGACCTAGGATATGGCTGGTTAGGGATATTTGTGAAGGAGACTGCATACTAGAAGAATACAACATAATACAGCTCTTTAATGTAGTTTATTTTTATCATGTTTCTGTAAGAGCCTGTCTAGCCTGCCCTGCCTTGTAGATGGTTGCCTCGCAAGTGTTATAAATTTTGTTCCTCTTTTTTATTTTACGTGAGAATGAAATTATTTCTTTCTCCTGCCCCGTTCTCAAAATAATCTTTGTAAAAAGTGTTATTTTTTTCAAATAAAGTGAGGACTCTTAGTATATTTGTTTTAGTTCCTGAATGCATGAATTGTACATTCATTGGTTGCCTCTTTAGTCCTTGATAATCATTTGCAGAGCACCCACAAAGTATGTACCATTGGGAGTTATGGTTCTGCTTTTTCAACATAATGACACTACATATTGTTCAGAGAATACAGTGCATACATGGAGTACACACACAGATCAACAACACTGGATCATCTTTCTTTGATTTAGCTTCAGGTTGTCTGGTTTGAAGGTGCCTTAATACATGCCAAGCCCTGACTCTCTTGATGGTTGGTCAATCTTTATCATTTAGCCATGCATTTCTTTGCAGAGGTCTGTCAAATGAAACAGTATCCAGTCATTAATTTAGCAAATGCTCTTATCCAGAGCTCCTTAGTGCATTCATCTTAAGATACATGGGTGGGAAAACCAGTCAAATTTAGCTGTCAGCAAAGTCGGCGCACATACTTTGAATCAGAACTCGGCGTGCTTAAACATGGCAGCTCTCTCCTCTCTCTTCGGGAGTGGAATGTTACCTGCAGAGAAAAGAGCCATTTAAGTTTCATGATATACAAAATGGGGCACTGCCGCCTTCAGAATGAACAATAACTAATTCATGAGCTGATAAAACAGCCAAGATGCTCACCTGGCGGTGCCACAAAGTACTCCTCCACTGTGTTTTTGGAGAGCTGGAGCAGTTCCTCTGCACAGTCCCCCTCTGCCACGGCATCCTCCCTCAGATACAGTGCCCTACAGAACAGAGGGTTTTCAATCTGTGAGACTAAACAAGTCACCTTAAGGTTAGGTAGGTAACTATTGGTTCCCTCTCCAAAAATTACCCAGTCTTTGTAGATCTGAAGCAATTGGATAGGGCAGTAAGCAAAATGTGATTGCTCCACCAAACCTTCCATTAAACACTTCCAATGGCTTACCACTACCCAATTCCTTCAGATCAAACACTGAAGTGCTAGGGGCTGCTTCAGGATCTGCCTGGCCCGAGTCTAACCTTTCCTCCAGAACTGAATCCATCGGGTCAACCCCATCTGTGTCAACAACATGGAGCTGATCTGCAAATCGGATGGCTTTCTCCAGACAGGCCAGCCCCTCCTGGTTGCGGAAATCCACCAGGGCTAGTCGCTCCAATTTGTCAACAAGGTCTACAGGAACTTGGCAAGGCTGTAAGAAAATGCTTATTAGATGTTAGAATTGATCAATGTCACTAACAGTTAGCCATTTGATCTGGCTTAATTTACAAGTTAATAAAAATCACTTCATTAACAAAGTACAGTATACTAACTGGGGGTAGCTGGTTCTCCAATACAGGCTCCCATGTTGCTACCCTGGGCACCTAGAATTGAAAAATTAACATGGGCAATACAACAAGAAACTGCAACCACAGTCCACATGTGTACGATATGCTGTACTGTACATTAGCTAGCTAGTTAGCCTACCTTAGAGTTGCTAATTCGGGTACTATATTGATGTACTAAAGTTATCAGATGAGTCCAACGAAAGCAGCTCAAGTTTTGCTTGGATTTTCGGTCCTGTGACGTTATGGAAGCTCTTGTGACGCCTTGGTAGCGCGAAGGCCCTAGATTAAATGCTAGGGTCTGTAACCTTCGTGTATAATTCACTACGACATACATGTTATCCTGGCTAATGTAGCTAGCTTGCAAATGCCTATGCAATTCCTATCACAATGAAATTGTGCGTCGCTAGCTAGTCAATTTAGTAAACTAAGCAATGGTTAGCTAGATTTTATGAGCGTCTCCGTTGATTCCTGGAACTCAAAAGTAATATCAGTCAACAGCTAACTGGCTAGCTAGCAGAGTCTAGTAGGGGAGAATATCAATTACATTTACTACCGGCTTTTTCTCAAAACCCATTGGAGGAGAAAGTCAGAGGGACGGGACCTCTGGCTTTCTCGTCCAATGGGTTTTGATAAGGAGGTGACGCGAGGAGTATTGAATTGAGATTCTCCCTAGAATTTTCTTTGTCAAGGATCTTCTCTGTTGACTGTAAAATTACTTTCATGGTTGACCTCAATCAAACAGACAAGATGCTTTCTACACGGACAAAATCAACACGACTATTTATGCAAATCAAACATTATGAAATAAGGCCACATGTTTTTAAAATCACTTCCATTTTGTTTGATGCTTCTATTACATTTCGAATAAAATATTTTATAAGACATTGAAATGCATTCTTTATCATTTGAAATATTTATTTCAAAACAACACTTTTTTATGCAAATAAAAGGTTGTAAAAGTAAGCCAGACCTTTTTAGAATAATTTGCATTTTGTTTAATGTTTCTATGACAATCCATGAAAAAGTTATTGCAAACAAGAGATTTAAATGCATTTTTTATTTTTATTTTATGTATTTCTATCAAATCAACACACATTTTTATGTAAATGAAAGGTTGTTTAAGTAGGCCAGGGGTGTCATTACACCAATTATATTGCAAACGATTCGTCTGTTGCAAAACATTTAGCAAAAGAAACCATTTACTCCAAACGCTGTTGAGCTCCGTTTAGTTTTTTAAACGGATGTCATAGTTCACTCATGTCTCTTAAAAAAAAAAAAGCAGCAGGAAGAAGTTGGAATGAACCCTGCGGACTTCACTCCACTAGACCACAGAATAATCAAACATGATTATTAGATGTGCAGCTTGTGCCAAACACTTCGTAGACTATTCAAGTTGGAATGGCAACCATTGAGCTGTTATAGAACAATGGCAACGAGTGGAAACCAAACAATTAAAATGAACTACAACTTCCGTTTAAGAACCCAACATTTTTTTACGTCACGTTTTGCAACTGATGGAACGTTTTGCATTAGAATCGGTGTAATGAATCATTAGCATTTTGCAATTAGCATTTTGTTTAATGTTCTATGACAATCTATGAAAAAGTTATTGGAACAAGATATTTAAAAGCATTTTTTTATGATTTAGATGCATTTCTATCAAATCAACACTTGACTTTTCATGCAAATCAAAGGTTGTGAAAGCGGGCCTTTTAGAATAATTAGCATTTTGTTTAATGTCTCTAAAACAATCTATGAAAAGGTTATTGCAGATAATAGAATTATATGCATTTTAAATAATTTTGCGAATGTCTGTTGAATGTTGAATATAAAACTAATTTTACATCGGTGAAGAACTGTGGAAGAGCATCAGCTTTTTAATCTGAGGTTCCAGGGTTCAAGTCCCTGTTCGGGCTGGACTTTTCCCAATTTAACAATAGATTATAGATTTTGTTATGGTACGTTGCATGAAATATACGTAATTTAGCCTACAGTTCCCACGGACAGCCAATGATGTGAATTCAACCTATGAATGAGAATGCACAGCACAACATACATCTTTCGGTAAGGACTTTTTGAAGGCTGAAGCACAGAGTTTCTAAATAGAAAGAGGTGCAACATCACAAGACTTCCAGGAACACTTGCGAAGCAGACCAAGACTGTGTTTGTGGTTAGACAAGTCAATGGGAGAATTTATATATTCTTCCTTAGTTGTTAATTTTCTCGAAATCTAAAGGCAAAAACCACTTAGTCGTAGGCCTATGTTGTTTGTTCCTGAACTGGCCGAATGGCAGAGCTATCCTTCAGCACCACAAGTTGGTTGAACTTTAATATCATTGCACAATTCTGGCGCTGTCCTTTCAGCAACACGAAGGGCACTCCAATCGCTTAACATAACACAACCAAGATCTGTTGCCTATGTCTTATAGTCCTACTCATCACTTACAATTATTATTACAAATCTTTAACCCTCATCGAATATTCAAAAAAGGATTACAATAATGAGATGTATCCACCAATCCAAAGAAAGGATAGGCGGGAGCTTGACAGCCCGCTGTGCCTCTTTGTGGACAACGACTTCCATTATTAGGGTTCGATTCCAGGCTGCTTCACATCCGGCCGTGATTGAGAGTCGCATAGGGTGGCACACAATTTGCCCAGCATTGTCCAGGTTTGGCCGGAGAAGGCCGTCATTGTAAATAAGAATTTGTTCTTAAAACTGACTTGCCTGGTTTTAAAAAAACACAAACAAACTATATTGTCAGTACAGTATATCCATAATCTTTGCCAATACAATACATCAGTAATCCAGGGTTTATATACCTCATTGGTCAGTACAAACTTTGAGGAAATTATGACATCATTGAATTTTTATTTTGTGCTACAATAGATTCACTCCAATCTATTCATTCCTATGGAGGACTGCTCCTTCTAGGGAGTACCAATACGGCCGACCGGTGGCTTCAAAGCCTCTCAATGGCCAATACATAGCATCAGCAATACAGGGTTTTTATAATGTACATCATTGGTGTGCACTGAGGAGGCCCGTCAGAGGCTTGATCACTTTGGCCAATCAGAACGTTGAAACACTGCAGCATTAAGTTTACTAAGGATGGCAAGTTCACCAATTCTGATTAGTGTGCTTCAAAACTGAAGAAGATGCGGACAAGTCACTGAAGCATTTCAATAAAAGATTTGTGGACATGGCCAGAGTAACGTTGAGACAGTTAGCCATCCAGACTTCTTTGTACAAGTTAGATGGATAGATAGCCAACCACAGATTCTATACCAACATTTAATTAATTGTGATTCACTTGCCTGACAGATCATGCCATGGTCCTCTCCATATCTGCCTGACAGATACATATGGATGGAGTGTAAGATGGCTCAAATGCACAGTGTTGAATTTTTTCTTGTCTTCCTTGACATTGATGTTCTGTTTAATCTTGTTTCTGTTTTATCTTGTGTGTGTATGTGTTAGCTGGAGGGTGACGAGGCTTTCCAGGAGTTTGTGTCGGTGCATCATAACCGCAGCCAGTTGCCTACCTGGGCCAATGACTCTCTGCTCCAATCAGCAGCCCCTGAGACTGGCCAGGGGAGGAGTCAGGAGAAGAAGAAGAAGCTTGATTACCTCAACTTTGAGTCAGACGAGAAGAAGAAGGATGAGGAGTAAATGAGGAAGAAGACCAGGTTAGGTACACATGCCTACATAGACCCTTTGTTTGACAGATGCTGGTAAATGTGTGTGTGTATACAGTGTGTTTTCATTGTCAGGTGCTAATAGAGGCTCTGAAGTCTGGCCTGTCTGATATGGAGTACCTGTGGCACAGAGACGGTGTGCTGCGGAGGATGATGATGATGAGGAAGATGAGCCTGCCCCTATGCAGCAGACAGACAGTGCCTATGAGAGTGGGGATAGAGATGGTATCCAGAGGGCCAAAGCACCAGTCCCTTCACTGGATAAAAGCCAGGGCAAACTTAGCAAGCCTGTCAAACAGCAGGAGGTTGGGCAAATGCCTAACCTTTAACACCTAGCATTTGACCTGCACCCTTGATCCACAAACCTTGGGACTGTAGATTTAAACTGAAATCCTACCTTCATTGAACTGATGGAGGATAGCACTTAAAACGGCATATTGTGTATCATTCTGACAGTGAAATTAGGGTTGAGGGTTTTCATTGCCATATCCCCTTTGGTAATGTGTGTGTGTGTGTCCCTATCTGTCTGTGCCCCATAGACTGAATTCACAGTGAAACTGCGAGAATGTCCCTTCAACGTCAAAGAGGTGAGTGTGTGTGGCTTGATGTGGAGTTCAGAGGTGGGGAAAGGGTATATTTATGTGTGACATCTTTGGTTGTTTATGTGATATAAACAGCAACAAGTGCGAGAGTTCATGACCACTCTGAAGCCTGCAGCCATTCGAATCATCAAGAATGCCACCGGCAACAAAACTGAGTATATGTATGTGGATCTGCGCTCAGAAGAGGAGGTGAAAAAGTCTCTGAAGAAGAACTAAGATTACGTGGGTGAGAATCAGACTGTGTGTGTGTGTGTGTGTGTGTGTGTGTGTGTGCGCACGTTCGTAATCCTCACTGAGAATAAAAAGTTATGTACTGTTTGTGTTTGTCCAAAAGGTTGCTCTATATTGAGGTGTTTCGGACAAGTGTGACTGACGGGCAGGTGGAGAGGTGGGAGAAAGGGAGATTCACCAGGGAGCTGAAAGAAGATGAAGAAGACAGGAAGACTCTTCACAAGGAACCTGCCCTAAACCTGCACAGAAGAGGAGCTCCAAGACTTCTTCACAAAGCATGGTATGTACATACACGCACATATTGTAACGATTGTCGCCTGTAGAAGAGGACCAAAGTGCAGCGTGGTACGTATTCATAGTAATTTTAATTCAGATGAATACGCGAACAAACCGACAAACTAACAGTTCTGCAAGGTGCAACAAAAACACTAAACAGAAAATAACTACCCACACCCATAGTGGGAAAACAGGCTGCCTAAGTATGGTTCTCAATCAGAGACAACGATTGCCAGCTGCCTCTGATTGGGAACCATACCAGGCCAAACACATAGAAATAGAAAAACAGAACAAAAACATAAAATGCCCACCCCAACTCACGCCCTGACCAAACTAAAACAGACATAAAAAAGGAACTAAGGTCAGGATGTGACACATATACTGTATCAAATCAAATCACATGAGCCGAATACAGGTGTAGGTAGACCTCACAGTGAAATGCTTACTTACAAGCCCTTAACTAACAATGCAGTTTTAAGAAAAATATCTAAAGAAAAATAAGAAATAAAAGTAACAAAAATGTAAAGAGCAGTAGTAAAATAACAATAGCGAGGCTATATACAGGGGGTACCGGTACAGAGTCAATGTGCGGGGGCACCGGTTAGTCGAGGTATTTGAGGTAATTTATACATGTAGGTTATTAAAGTGACTTATGCATAGATAATAACAGAGAGTAGCAGCAACGTAAAAGAGTGTGGGGAGGGGGGATTTGGGGGGGGATGCAACGCAAATAGTCTGGGGAACCATTTGATTAGATATTCAGAAAGTCTTATGGCTTGGGGGTAGAAGCTGTTTAGAAGCCTCTTGGACCTAGACTTGGCGTTCCGATATGACTTGGTGTTCCGGTAGCAGAGAGAACAGTCTATGACTAGTGTGGCTGGTGTCTTTGACCATTTTTAAGGCCTTCCTCTGACACTGTCTGGTATAGAGGTCCTGAATGGCAGGAAGCTTGGCCCCAGTGATGTACTGGGCCGTACGCACTACCCTTTGTAGTGCTTTGAGGCCGAAGGCCGCGCAGTTGCCATATGAGGCAGTGATGTAACCTGTAGAACCTTTTGAGGATCTGAGGACCCATGCCAAATCTTTTCAGTCTCCTGAGGGGGAATAGGTTTTGTCGTGCCCTCTTCACGACTGTCTTAGTGTGCTTGGACCATAGTTATTTTGTTGGTGATGTGGACACCAAGGAACTTGAAGCTATCAACCTGCTTCACTACAGCCCCGTCGATGAGAATGGGTGCCTGTTCGGTCCTCCTTTTCCTTTAGTCCACAATCATCTCCTTAGTCTTGAACAGGTTGAGGGAGAGGTTGTTGTCCTGGCACCACACGGCCAGGTCTCTGACCTCCTCCCTATATGCTGTCTCGTCGTTGTTAGTGATCAGTCCTACCACTATTGTGTCATCGGCAAAATTAATGATGGTGTTGGAGTCGTACCTGGCCGTGCAGTCATGAGTGAACAGGGAGTACAGGAGGGGACTGAGCACGCACCCCTGAGGGGCCCCCGTGTTAAGGATCAGCGTGGCGGATGTGCCCTGCCACATGTGTTGTTACCTACCCTTACCACCTGGGGGCGGCCCGTCAGGAAGTCCAGTTGCAGAGGGAGGTTGTAAGGGATTTCCTCCTCTTCCTCCGAAGAGAAGAGGCGAAAAGGATCAGAGGACCAATATGCGGCGTGGTAAGTGTCCATGGTTCTTTTTAATAAGAAATAGTACACATGAACAACTGAATACAAAAACAATAAATGTGGAATGAACGAAACCCAAAACAGTACCGTGTGGTGAAAAACACAGACACGGAAACAAACACCCACAAACACACAGTGAAACCCAGGCTACCTAAGTATGATTCTCAATCAGAGACAACTAATGACACCTGCCTCTGATTGAGAACCATACTAGGCCGAAACATAGAAATACCCAAATCATAGAAAAACAAACATAGACTGCCCACCCCAACTCACGCCCTGACCATACTAAATAATGACAAAACAAAGGAAATAAAGGTCAGAACGTGACAGAGGTGTTTAGTCCCAGGGTCCTTAGCTTAGTGATGATCTGTGAGGGCACTATGGTGTTGAACACTGAGCTGTAGTCAATGAATAGCATTCTCACATAGGTGTTCCTTTTGTCCAGGTGTGAAAGGGCAGTGTGGAGTGTAATAGAGATTGCATCATCTGTGGATCTGTTGGGGCGGTATGCAAATTGCAATGAGTCTAGGGTTTATGGGATAATGGTGTTGATGTGAGCCATGACCAGCCTTTCAAAGCATTTCATGGCTACAGACGTGAGTAGTCCTTTAGGCAGGTTACCTTAGTGTTCTTGGGCACAGGGACTATGGTGGTCTGCTTGAAACATATTGGTATTACAGACTCAGACATGGAGAGGTTGAAAATGTCAGTGAAGACACTAGTCAGTTGGTCAGCGCGTGCTCGGTGTACATGTCCTGGTAATCAGTCTGGCCCTGCGGACTTGTGAATGTTGCCCTGTTTAAAGGTCTTACTCACATCGGCTGCGGAGATCGTGTTCACACAGTCGTCCGGAACAGCTGATGCTCTCATGCATGTTTCAGTGTTACTTGCCTCGAAGCGAGCATATAAGTCATTTAGCTTGTCTGGTAGGCTCGTGTCACTGGGCAGCTCTCGGCTGTGCTTCCCTTTGTAGTTTGTAATAGTTTGCGAGCCCTGCCACATCCGACTAGTGTCAGAGCCGGTGTAGTACGATTCGATCGTAGTCCTGTATTGACGCTTTGAACGCCTTGAAAGTGGCAGCTCTACCCTTTAGCTCAGCTCAGATGTTGCCTGTAATCCATGGCTTCTGGTTGGGGTATGTACGTACAGTCACTGTGGGGACGACGTCATCGATGCACTTATTGATAAAGCCAGTGACTAATGTGGTGTACTCCTCAATGCCATCGGAAGAATCCCGGAACATATTCCAGTCTGTGCTAGCAAAACATTCCTGTAGCTTAGCATCTGCTTCATCTGATCACTTTTTTAACCATGTGAAAAAAAAGTATGTAATTAACAGCCAATGTTTACTTTTTTATTTGGGGCTATAGCAGTCAATTGAAAAACATTCTAACAGTATTTCTGGTTGTCTTCTAAACTCAAGATCACATACGTTTAATGTGGGGCTATGACAGTCAAATGCAAATGAGTCTGACATGTCTAATTGGGAACAATTGGGAACTCGGAAATCTCAGACTTCACTGCGTTCAAGACAACTGGGAACTCGGAACAAAAATTGGTCAGACTGAAATTATTGTTAGGTCATCCAACTCGGAATTCTAAGTCGGAACTCTGCCTCTTCCTAAAGCTCCGACCTGAAGATCACTGACGTCATGATTTGACCTCATTTTGAAAGCACCATTATCTCACCACCACTAATGAGATGGGTGTGCATGAAGCATGTCACTTCGGAGCTTCTCAAAGGCAGGTGGAGTAGTCAACAGTGCACACTTCATCTTTGCTGTCACATCCAACCTGGATTGATATTTGGTTTAAATGCAGACGAGATCACTGTTGACTGCAGCTTCACACAGATATGAGCTGGCAAAGGTTACCTTGAGTTTTAATGCTCTGAGGGAGATGGCAGGGTATTCCCTTTGAGTCGACCGAAACTCCTCCCACATGACAGCTCAAAAGGCCGCAGTTGACTGTTGCACTTGTATCGTTCCAATTCAAGCGCAACGTTTAAGTGCGGCCTTTTCCTACGATCTAAGGGCATTCTCTAGTTGAATTTCATCTTTTAGATTTCAAAAATGTTCTTTTACATTTTGAAAGGTTAACCACATTACAATGATTTTGAGATACACAGAAGATATATAACATTTTTGGGGGGTGGAAATTTGCCTGCGACCCCGTTTTCATACCCTTAGTTTGGGAACCGCTGGAGTAGACACCCAAAGACTTTCCTAGCAAGTCAGGTTGTGATCAGGGTAGAACTCCTTACCCAAATACATTTGTATGTATATTCATTAAGTGTTCTCTCCCTCAGCTGGTCATATCTGGAAGTGACCACTAGCGGGCGCTATAATGATAGCATCCAAGTGTACGCTGCCGGGGCCGTTGAAGCTGCAGTCAGCTCTGAGGTAAGGTAGAGAGAGAGACAGTCACCCTAACCCTGCTGGGGTAGTGGGGTCTAAGGTCATGTTCCCTTGCTCAGACATTGTTGACATTGCTAACAAATGCCAGATCTTACAAACATTAGAGCAGTCTGCTGCCCAACGGCACAATCGATGACACAGCAACCATTGGTTGATCCATGCAACATCTGAACAGGGGAACACGACCCAAATCTATAGTTCATCTATTTGTGTGTTTGTGTCATAGCTGATCTATAAGCACTGGATGAAGACACTTATGGGGTACTGCAGTCCATTTACATTTGAGTCAGGATTCTGTCACAGACTGAAGGATTACATCACCACCAACCTACAGTGGGTCAGACAGCAGATAGAGGAGCATCCACACTGTCCCTACTGGCACCAGGTATTTGCTGAGTCTGTGTCAGCCAATGTGCTAAATCACCAAGTATCTACTCCTTTTTCTCTGTGTCTAAACAGTAAATAACTTACTAGAGTGGATCATTCAGTACACACTTGGGATCTAATAAGAACGCCTTAGTAGAGGACGTTTTGTATTTAGACTTTCTCTCGCTTAGGTGTGGTTGGTGTTGCTGCAGCTGAAAGGTCTGAAAGATGGCTACAATGATCAGCTGTCATTTCCCAGAGGCCCTTTCACTCTCAACCCCTTCGGCTTCCTGTAAGTGTGGTCTGTGACCTCTGATGGGTTAGAGTTCCCCCATAGAAAATGATAGAGGACTCTAGTGCCCAAAAGCCATTTTAGCATGGGCAGCGCCATTCAGGACTTAAACTATTTTGAAGTAGTCAACTGGGTGGGACTTAATTCCATCACATAATTCCATCCAGGTCATCAGGAGGGGTCAGCCAATGAATAATACTTGTGAGCAAACATTCCATAACTGCAGGTGGCAGTAAATCGCCAATCTTAGCTTTATCTGTTCAAACAACACACTGCAAGTGGCATGCACCCTTTCAGTTTGTTTACAAACTCATAGAAGTAGTAGAAGAAGAAAATTGACTACTTCAAAATGGAAATGGCCTCAATGGTCCTGCCCGTCCACTCACAGACTGCATAATTGGACAGATACAAAGAAGAGTCCTCTATCATTCTCTATGAGATCAGCGCAGCAGTGAGTTTCTGTAAGCACCCCTGATTTTAATCACCAAGAGTACCCATCTCAGGAATAATGTGAGGGGTTCCAATGAGGATTTTTTTAGGGTGAGCTAAATCAAGTGCACCTTGCTATACAGCTATGACCAAAACCTCTATTTTTCTGTGGCTATCCCATAGAGAATGATAGAGGCATCTAGTGGCCAAAAGGCCATTTTAGCATGGCCAGAGCTATTGAGAGCTTCCGCCATTTGAATGTAGTCAACTTAGTGGGACTTCCAACTTCATTGGCTGATCCCTCCTGGTGATGCTGCTGGAGTCATGTGCAACCAGGTCATCAGGAGCGATCAGCCAATCGTAACAAATAAGAAAATGTATTACTTCAAAATGGAGATGGCCTCAATGGCACTGCCCATGCTGTCACACGTCTCTGTGGGCTATTCAGACTTTTCCAGATGGGAGGAGGCCTGGTGGATCTTGAGAAAAACCTAAACAAATCTAGCCAATGACGGACACTGGGCTCTGGCTCCTGCTCCGCCCTCATCAAGCTATTGCCTGGCAACAAGGATCTGCTGGTGTCTCATGATGCCTGGAACATTTACCAGGCCATGCTGCGCATCTTAAAGAAGTACCAGTTCGCCTACCGTGTCTCTCCTACAGGTAACCTTTGACCCCTAGAACTCTCATAAGGATAAGTTACCTTTGCCTACAGTGTCTCCTAATGTCCCCCCTTTCCCCCCTAACATACACACTCTTAATGAAGCACTCCTGGAAACTCTGCTTGTGAACACTGGGAAAGTTATGTGGTTCAGAGTTCTATATTTTATGGTTCTGAGTTTGATTTCTGTGTTCTGTTGTTCTCAGACAGTGATCCGATCCCTGGCGGAACCCAGGCCTTCTCCTCCTACCCAGGGTCCATTTTCTCTGGAGATGACTTCTACATCCTTAGCACCGGGCTGGTGAGAGCTTTGTGTAATATGTGTGTACATAGTATATGTGTGTGTGTAGTATTTCTTTTTTAAAGATGTCCCTCCACAGGTTACCTTGGAGACAAGCATCAACAACAGTAACCCCGCCCTCTGGAAATTTGTTCAACCAACCGGAGCAGTGATGGAGTGGCTGAGGAACATCGTAGCCAATAGGCTGGCTGCATCCGGCAAGGAGTGGGCAGAGATTTTCAGCAAACACAACAGGTAGACATGTCTCTCTGCAGGCCATCTGGGCGGCATTTTCTTTTTCTTCCTGTAGACTCTCATTGACCTATGGATGTCTACCATGTTGGTTATCTCGCCAGTCCTGTCAGTTCAGAGCTGGAGATCCAAAAACAAACCCTCAACAAGATATTTAATTGTCCATTTAAAGGACACTAGGAGATGAAGAGTGAACGGAACTATCCCTTTATTAAAGAATTAAGTAAAGTAAAAATAACATCACGAGTGGTCAGGTGACCTGAGTGAGAATTTTTTTTCGGGGAGGAGCAGAGTTAAGTCAATTCTGTACTGAGTTGCAAATTTCTCTTTATATCCAATTCAATTATTGAAATTGGCAACCCCCAAAGGTAGCAGAATTTGATTTAAATTTGAATTAAAGGAAGTAGAATTTAATAAATGAAATTAAAATGGCTTATTTATTCTACACATCATCATAGTTGTAACGGTTTTCTTCCGTTGAAGGAGAGGAGGACCAAAATGCAGCGTGGGTAGAGTTCAACATGTTTAATAAAGACCATAAACATGAACACTACAACATACCAAAAACAACAACTGTGGAAATACCAAAACAGTCCTATCTGGTACAAAGACAGGAAACAACCACCCACAAAACCTAACACAAAACAGGCTACCTAAATATGGTTCCCAATCAGAGACAAATGACTAACACCTGCTTCTGATTGAGAACCATATCAGGCCAAACATAGAAATGGGAAAACTAGAAACACAACATAGAATGCCCACTCAGCTCACGTCCTGACCAACACTAAAACAAAGAAAACACAAAAGAACTATGGTCAGAACGTGACAATAGTAATGTTTATTTTGACAAAATGTATGGTTACCAATACCATGTAGCATAAGGTTGAAACATTTAATTTTTAAAACTCATTCTCCTAAAACAATTTTAAATAATTACACTGGTCTGGAAATATTCTAAGATTGTGTTGTGGGTTATCTATAATAATCATAATTCCCTTAATGTTTTTATATTATTGAAGAAGAAAAAACATCTCACGACAAAGAAAAATATTGTTTGACATCTTTGAGTTATAATCAAACTAATATTTGAAATTGTGTATTCTTTGCATGAATAAGTGGCATATGTCAAATGAATGAGCCTTTCATGTTTCACGTCTGAGTTTAATTGGTTTTAATTAAATTCTACTTCCTTCAATTCAAATTCTTCATTCTGTGGCGTGGGTTGGGGCCAATTCATATATTGAATTCAATTCCTACATTCGAATTGACCCCAACTCTGCTGGGAAGGCAGGCGTGGGACTTATCAGTGACGCCGACTCAGGCCAAAGTCCCCAGAAATCAAAGGTTACTAATGTTGATTTGTAGGGTTAGAGTTAGGGCTATTTAATCTGTCTTCTACAGTTTATCTCAGTCTCTGAGATGTTTTACTTCTCTAGCCAATCTCTAGCATATCTATATATAGTCTGTCGGTTAACAGCCTCTGTTACTCACCAGAGGGAAGTTGTACTGGAACCTAAAATACTAACTAGTGTCTCATCAATCATCACAAATGGCCTCAATACAGACCCCCAGACCACGTAGAATGTCTACCTTTGGAATCAATGCATTCCCTCACTTGTAGGTATCTGTGCGTGTGTTAGGTATAATAACCAGTGGATGATAGTGGAATACAGGCATTTCACACCGGGGATGACAGAGACCAAGGAGCAGCTGTTTACTGTACTGGAGCAGCTCCCGTAAGAGTCAACACACACACGGGTGGTCACGATACCAGTGTTAAGGTACTAGGAATGAAAAGAAACAAAACCTTAATTCATTTCTTGATGAAAACAGTCCTCATGTTGTTATCCAGAGTCACATTTGTTTATTTTGCAAGCTATATCACACATATATTTTTACATAAAGTAGGGTTTTAAAGGACCATAAAGTAACATTTGTTTTGCCAAAAGAAAATCCGGTATCGTAGTACTGCGATCCTGGTATCGCGACAACCCAAGCACACACACACATTGGAGAAAGGTTTTGTGTGTTCTTCCTGCTGTGGTGAGCGGGCTATTTATCAATAACAGCAATAAGTGTGTGTGTGTGTGGTTCTGTTCTGTAGTGGGCTGGTTGTTCACTCTGATAAAACCCAGGAGTTGCTGCATCAAGGATGATCAATGGAAAGAGGATGCACCTGAGCTCAATTTCGAGTCTCATAGCGAAGAGTCTGAATACTTATGTAAATGTGATATATATTTTTGTAATAAATGTGTATACATTTATAAAAACCTGTTTTCGCTTTGTCATTATGGGGTATTGTGTGTAGGTGGAGGGGAAAAAAATATAGAATCCATTTTAGAATAAGTCTGTAACGTAACAAAATGTGGAAAAAGTTAAGTGGTCTGAATACTTTCCGAATGCACTGTGCATTTATAGCCTCTGTATGAATATCCCTTCCCTACCCCCCTCTTTTTCTGTAGGTATAATAACTTTAAGAATGACCCGTTGTCTTGGTGTGAGGGCTGTGACCCGCCTGCTAATGGAGAGAACACCATCTCAGCCCGGTCCGACCTGAACCCGGCTAACGGAACGTATCCCTTCGGCGCGCTGAAGCAGAAACCACATGGAGGAACGGATATGAAGGTAAGGCCATCCTCCACTTCTACTTTCTATTTCTCTAGGTCTGAGTTAGGTGAGCTGCTTCTTGTAGGTGTCACTAATTGGCTGTGTGTGTACCTTTGGGTGTGTACCTTTGAGTGTGTGTAGGTGACGTCCTATGGGCTGTGGCGTGAGTTTGGCTTCCTGGCAGCGAGTGGACCCACTTGGGACCAGATACCTGCCTTCCAGTGGAGTTCCTCCCCCTACTCAGACCTGATGCACATAGGACATCCTGACACCTGGGCGTTTGCACCTGTAAATGTCACCTGGTCTACCTAACCCTTCTGGTAAATCCGTATTCCTCCTGTCTCCTGATTCTGCCGCTTCGACCCTACTCTTCTCCCTTTCCGCATCCTATGTCTTGCACTATCCCCCTTTCCTCCCGGCTGGCTCGGCCCTCCTCTCCTGCTCCGTTGCCTGAGTGATGCATTGCGAGCTTACAGAACAGGGCTACGGGCAGCTGAACGAAAATTGAGGAAAACTAACCTTCAGAAGGACCTATCATCCTTTCACTCCCTCCTCTCTCCTTTCTATGACATCCTGTGACTAGTAAGGTCTAGCCGACAACAACCTGCACACTCGACATGTTACCCTCCTCCCTTCTCCAGACCATCTCTGGAGATCTTCTCCTGTGCCTCACATCCATCATCAACTCATCTCTGACTACTGGCTGAGTCCCCTCTGTCTTCAAAATGGCCCGAGTCGCTCCCCACCTCAAGAAACCAACACTCTACTCATCTGACGTCAAAAACTATAGACCTGTATCCCTTCTTTCTTTTCATTCCAAAACACTTCAGCGTGCTGTCTCTAATCAATTTTCTCGTTATTTCTCTAAGAACAATCTTGTTGACCCTAACAGGTCAGGCTTTAAGACAGGTCACTTAACCGAGACTGCTCTTCTTTGTGTGGCGGAGGCTCTCCGCACTGCCAACGCTGACTATCTCTCCTTTGTTCTCATCCTCCTAGATCTATCCGCTGCCTTTGACACTGAACCATCATATCCTCCTCTCAACCCTCTCAGGGCTGGGAGTCTCTGCACATTCTTGGATTGCATCCTACCTGGCAGGCCGCTCCTACCAGGTGACGTGGAGAGGATCTGTGTCTGCACCACGTACTCTCACTACTGGTGTTCCCCAGGGCTTGGTTCTAGGTTGAAAACCCTGCTTGTGCCATCAAACCCCTGCAACTTATCCAGAACACTGCAGCGCACCTGGTTTTCAACCTTCCCAAGTTCTCTATTGTCACCCCAATCCTTCGTACACTCCACTGGCTTCCACTCAAATCCACTTCAAGACCATGGTGCTTACCTACGGAACAGCAAGAGGAACTGCCCATCCCTACCTTCAGGCTATGCTCAAATCCTACACCCCAACCTGAGAACTCCATTCTGCCACCTCCCGTTCTAGCTCTGACTACTGATTTATTTACTTGAGAAAAAATGTACATTCTATGCCTGTGATATGTGGTTGTCCCACCTTGCTATCTTAAGATGAATGCACTAACTGTAAGTCGCTCTGGATAAGTGACTAAAATTGAAATATACCCCTTACATTAAACCTACACGCACAGACCCCTCCGTGTCAGAGAATAAACTAAGGGGTGATGGGTTTCATTTCAGAAGTGAAATGATTACAAAAGTAATGTAATGTTTTAGGTATACAGTACAACAGTAAGCTCAGAGTTAGCATGTATATTTACTGCTCTGTTGTGTGAACAATCTTGAGATAAGGAGGTGGGTTTTAACTGGGTTTTATTTGTTATTTTTTTACGTTTTGCTCGTACTGGCTGTCATTGAATGTGATGTGAGATGGGAAAACTTTAAACGGGGCTGGAGTTCCACAAATGACAATATAGAGGTAGGAAATTGTACTGGGAAAAAATGCACCATTCGTTTGGCCAATAGAGAATGATAAAAAAAAAAAAAAAATATATATATATATATATATATATATATATATATATATATTTAATCAAACAGTTTAGTGTAGCCTATGTGCCTACTTGAAGTATTCTAACATTTGATTCATGCTGCTATGACACTGGTCAATTTGTTCAATTCATGTTGACTTTATTAGACAGTAATTGCATAAACACATGTATTACATTTGTTAGCATTTGACAGATCTGATTTAATACGGTCAATGGTTTTTGGAATTAATTTTGTTTTTAACTTTACTTTATAGCCATGTCATGTGTAGCTTATTTAGAAATACAAAGCTCGCGTTCTGTCTTTTGGTGTCGTACACTGTTGTCACTGATGGCCCAGACTTTTAAAAAACATTCCTGAAAGCGAAACACAACTGATTTGAAAGAAGGGGAGGGACATAGTCATCACATGATCAAATCCCATGACAATGCACGTGGCTCTGCTTTCCTCCAATCAGAACTCTTTAACTATACTTCTTGTTCTTCTGCCTTATTACCGTTCTCCTAGCAGCAGGATATTATGATGGCAACTCGATCGCAGATTATTTTAATTTTAAAATAAGAGTCCCCCTGCAAAAAACGGGCAACATTTTGGGAATATCGTTTGCTGTTATTACCAGTGCAGTACAACTCTCACAGATTTGCTACCACCTTTGAAAAAAAAAAATGTATGGATAATTTTACTTTTAATATTGTAGTATGTAGGGCAATGAATTAAAGTGCTGCTGGGGATTTAGACCACAGTTCTCCATAAAATAACACCATATAAAGATTCTACAGACCTTACATAATGAGTAATCCCAACCCCACTTTTACCTCAGCACATAGAATATTTTTTCTCTATAAACCAATATTACATTTTTTGGCATGTAGTAGTGTATTGCATTGCAGTGGGTGGAGTAGAAAGTGCTTCTGGGTATTTACACCTCAGGACCTCAAGAAATAACACAATATATAGATTACAGGCCACAGGAGGCTACTGAGGGGAGAATGGCTCATAATAAGGGCTGGAATGGCAAATAGAATGGCATCAAACACATGGAAACCATGTATTTGATACCATTCCACCTATTCCGCTCCGGTCATTAACACGAGCCAGTTCTCCCCAATTAAGGTACTGCCAACCTCCTGTGTTACACACCCAACTGAGTATTCCCAACCCCACCTTTACTTTGGCACATATCCATTCACTGTATTGTATTGCATTGCAGTGAATGGAATGGTTGGAGTAGAAAGTTCTGCTGGATATTTAGATCTCAGTCCCCCAAGAAATAACACCATATATAGATTCTCTAGAGACCCTACTGAGTATTGCCAACTCCACTTTTACCTTGGCACATAAAATTTAAAAAATTCTATCTAGCCTAATGTTGTGAACATACCAATCTAAACATTGTATTTTTGATAGTGCTCTTAAAAAAAACAAATAGAAGCATATTTTCAATTATTTACATAAAGTCCTTAATTTGCTTAAGAGCACAATAAAAATGGTCATTTATTCAAATGTAATATATTTAGAATATTTATCAACATTGCATCACATATGCTGCTGCTATTATCTGTCACTTTATTCCTAGTTATATGTACACTACCGGTCAAAAGTTTTAGAACACCAACTCATTCAAGGGCTTTTCTTTGTTTTTACTATTTTATACATTGTCGAAAAATAGTAAAGACATCAGAACTATGAAATAACACATATGGAGTCATGTAGTAACCAAAAAAAGTGTTAAGTAAATCAAAATATTTTTTATTTGAGAATCTTCAAATAGCCACCCCTTGCCTTGATGACAGCTTTGCACAATGTTGGCATTCTATGAACCAGCTTCATGAGGTAGTCACCTGGAATAAAAAAGCTACTCTAAAATGTGCAGTTTTGTGGACACAACACAAAGCCACAGATTTTTTAAGATTTAAGGGAGTGTGCAATTGGCATGCAGACGGCAGGAATGTCCAACAGAGTTATTGTCAGATAATTGAATGTTCATTTCTCTATCATAAGCTGCCTCCAATGTTGTTTAAGAGAATTTGGCAGTACGTCCAACCGGCCACACAACCGTAGACCACGTGTAACCACTTTAGCCCAGGAACTCCACATCTGGCTTCTTCACCTGTGGGATTGTCTGAGACCAGCCACCCGGACAGCTGATGAAACTGTGGGTTTGCACAACCGAAGGATTGCTACACTAACTGTCAGAAACCGTCTCAATGAAGCTCATCTGCGTGCTAGTCATCCTCACCAGGTCCTTGACCTGACCGCAGTTTGGCACGTAACCGACTTCAGTGGGCAAATGCTCACCTTCGATTACCACTGGCACGCTGGAGAAGTTTGCTCCTCACTCCTCACGGATGAATCCCGGTTTCAACTGTACCGGGCAGATGGCAGACAGCATGAATGGCGTCGTGTGGGCAAGCGGTTTGCTGATACCAACGTTGTGAACAATGAACACAATTGCATTTTATCATTTGCAATTTAAATGCAGAGATACCGTGATGAGGTCCTAAGGCCCATTGTCATGCCATTCATCCCCCGCCATCGCTTCATGTTCCAGCATGATAACGCACTGCCCCATGTCGCAATGATCTGTACACAATTCCTGGAAGCTGAAAATGTCCCAGTTCTTCCATGGCCTGCATACTCACCAGACATGTCACCCATTGAGCATGTTTGGGATGCTCTGGATCAACTTGTATGACAGCATGTTCCAGTTCCCGACAATATCCAGTAAATTTTGCACAGCCATTGAAGAGGAGTGGGACAACATACCACAGGCCACAATCGACAGCCTGATCAACTCGATGCGAAGGAGATGTGTCGCGCTGCATGAGGCAAATGGTGATCACACCCGAAACTGACTGGTTTTCTGATCCTATCACCTACCTTTTTAAGGTATAAGTGACCAACAGATGTATATCTTTATTCCCAGTCATGTGAAATCCATATATTTGGGCCTAATGAATGTATTTCAATTGACTGATTTCCTTACATGAACTAGAATTAAGTAAAATCTTTGAAATTGTTGCATGTTGTGTTTATATTTTTGTTCAGTGTATACATCTACCTCAATTACCTCTTACCTCTGCACGCCGATTCGGTACTGGTACCCCATGTATATAGCCAAGTCATTGTAATTTATTTTATTTTATGTGTTGTACTCTTCTTTTTCTCTCTCCCCCATCCCCCCTGCATTGTTGGGAAGTGCCCGTAAATACGCATTTCACTGTTAATCTTAACCTGTTTGTTTACGAAGCATGTGAAGAATATAATGTGCGGATTTTTATTTTGAAGGATTCATCATTACCATACAAATTGACGTCATTGTTTGTGCTGCTGGCAGAATACTAGTTTGTCTTTCAAAACAATATGGTCCAAATTCTCAGACATAGGTTAGAAATGTAACGAACTAACTTGCTTTGTTTGTACTAGCTAGTTTTCTCATGTGATCTGCATACTTTAGATGTAGCTAGCTTAGGAAAATAATGATTTAGTTTGCATTAAACAAAAGCGGCTTGCTAGCTGATTAACTTTCTACCGAACCGGTTTAACTATAGTAACGTTAGCGAGTTGTAGATTGTACGGAACTGTATAGCTAGCTAGGCGCTTGGCTTTTGCTATTAAGAAAAGCAACGACAGCTACAAAAGTTGTACTTTGACTGGTAAATTCCGTTGTCTTGACATTGCAAGCAACGCGAGGTAGCATTGCAGAGAACGGCTCGACGTTGGACTAAACCTAAGTCACCCCTGTGGACCTGTCTGTGTGATGATCCCACAAGCCAGGTAACGTATGTTGTTGCTAAATCGTTTTGTGGCGAATGCAATGGCTTATGGAATGTTTGCCAGAATCCTGTGTTGTCGTCAGTTATTTTTATATCAGCACTCTGTTGTGTGTGTTACAGGTGTGTGATGGGTTCCTGGCAGCCAGTTGCTAATCTAAGGGACTATGTTTCCCAGCATCCTCCTGGGGTCACCTTCTTCCTCTGTGTGCTGACCCTTGCCCTCACCTTCCTAAGCCTCGGGTCATACACGCACACACACCGCCTGCCAAATCCAGATACGCAGGTACAACATACATTACAGTTTGGGCTTGGTGATATGGCCAAAATATCATATTATGATATTTTTCACATTTGATGGTATGTCATGTTTTTGAATAATAAAAGTGATATATTCACGACCCTAGAGTGGTAATACATTAATTATGTGTTTTCAATGGGGCATTCACCATTCTGTTTGATTTATACATTTCCTGCACTTTTGTTATAATTTCTACACTATGTCAGGTAGTGCTAAGTAGGGCTGTATGATAGATATTGGCCAAAAATCTAGGCCTAGAACAGTTTATTGGTGCTGTTGAAATCATGGAAATTATTGTTGTAGTTCAACAATTAGAATATAGTGGGCAGCATTTTGAATACATTGCTGTTTGAAATGACAACAAAGGAATAAGCCGGGGAGTCATTATTTTGACAGGGTCAGAACCAAATTGATTGTCCGTGTTTTTTAGGGGACCCTATACGATGTTACAGTACATGTGTATTCTCCATAGAGAATGATAGAGGCCTCTAGGAGCCAACAGGCCATTTTAGCATGGGCAGCGCCATTGAGGGCTTCCACCATTTTAAAGTAGTCAACTGGTAGGGATTCCTATGGGTTGTAGCCTCAATGGCGCTGCCCATGCTGTCACAGACTAATGGTACAGATATAAAGGACTCGTCTGTATCTATCTCTATGATATTCACTTCATGTAGTTAGCTAATATATTCATGCTTTGCCTATTCCTCGCTGATTTAGAAGATACCGTTGCACAAACAACATATTGATCTAGGCCTACCCCAGCACTGGTATCAGGCTGTATATTAGCAAGCTATGTTTGCTCTGACTGATTACATTTAGCCATAGAGAATGATAGAGGCCTCCAGTGGCCAAAAGGCCATATTAGCATGGGCAGCACCATTGAGGGCTTCCACCATTTTAATGTAGTCAACTGGGTGGGACCTCCGACTTCATGTCCAACCGGGTCGTCAGGAGGGATCAGCCAATCGTGAAGAAGAAAATGGACTACTTCAAAATTTAGATTTCTTCAATGGCACTGTCACAGATACAATGATGAGTATTCTCTCTTTGCGATTAGCTAGCGATTAACATTAGTGGCTAACATGATTTGTTTTAGCCACAACTTGCTAAGAAAAGAAAGCTGTTTGTATACATTAAGATACACAAACAAATAGTGTAATTATAGAAAGCAGCTTCATTGTCACCCAACATCTTTTTGCGGCTGACCATGCAGACTGCAAAGTGAACGGCAAGTGAAGTGCTCGTCACTCATGGTCGAGCAACAACTGCTCACCTTGAGTGACAGTGGGCAGGGCTTGGTGTGGGAAGCGAGAGAGACGACTTGCAAGTAGCAAACAGAGTAAACTATAAAAACACACATTACACGTGCCAGAGTTGCGTATCACATTTAACAATCTAAACATTGAAGTGCTGTTTTAAAAGGTAAAGTAAAAACCCAAACTGGTCCATGCATCAATACCGGTCTATAGTAAAATAATATAGTATACTTCCCAGCCATACACACTACACACAATGCCTGCCCAACTCTAACACACAGTTATGCCACACTCACCGCTTGCCCAATCTTGACAAACCACAGATGCAACACACAGACCAATAGGCGAAGAACAATATTCATGGTAACTTATACCATTATGCCGGAGGTTGGGGAACTGCCTCTTTACCTTGTTGTTCCTATACTTTTGTCCATACAGTAGAGCAGGCCTGGGCAATTCCAGTCCTCGGGGGGCCTGATACGTGTGACAATTTTCCCCCATCCCTAGCAAACACAGCTGATTTAAAGGAATTG
Source organism: Oncorhynchus tshawytscha (assembly GCF_018296145.1). Lineage (NCBI taxonomy): Eukaryota > Metazoa > Chordata > Actinopteri > Salmoniformes > Salmonidae > Oncorhynchus > Oncorhynchus tshawytscha. The sequence continues at coordinate 32,088,675 of NC_056432.1, forward strand.
CATTCTAAACTGAAGATCATGACTAGTTGATTATTGGAGTCAGTTGTGTTAGCTGGGGCAAAAGTGTGACACTACTAGGTGTTGCAGAGCACAGCTTTTGGATTTTGGCTCAGCTGTCTGCTCAATGCACCTCAATGCAGGCCAAAAAATCCTTTAAGGGCTAGATGAGTGCAGACCACTTTAGATGTACAGAGAAATGGAAATGCATATTTTCTTTCAAAGGACTGGAACCACTTCCTGTCGTCGTTGGCCAGCCTCCAGTTGTGTGCGAGAGCCAATGGTACAGCAATGGAGATGGTTTCCTCTCCTCCATTTGTGAAAGAGGAGGTATGTGGAACAGTATTGCTGAACACCACCCAGAGCCCACCATCCATCACACAGTTGTCCCTTTGGGTGCCACTGGCCGTGATGGACAGCTCAAACATCCAATCCCTGATTGACCTTTGCCTCCATGGAACGTTATTGGCCAGTCAGCTGGGACTCACAGGTCAGTTTCTGTCCTTTATAGGCAAATGGTGCACATTTCATGTTATGCTTAATTGGTTTTATATGATGAAACCAAGCTTAATAATACATAAATTAGAATTATGTGCCATGGTGAAATAACTATACAGTAGCAGCAGTAAAAGTTGAAATTGTCTCGGTCTGCTCAGGTAACGAGGCTGTAAACGTGACACTGATGTTCTCCTCTCCATCTGTGGGGGGCAACTCGCACGCCTGCCTTAGCGTTAGCGCACCTACACACATCCTACCTCCAGTCCTGTGAGTCACACACACACATACATACCTAGTCTTCCATATACTGGTTCATTCACCTGTTGCATACAGCTCTGCACAGAGTACCTAGATGGCACTTCTGCCTTATCTTCTCTGGAGTGTCTCTGCGTAAAGTATAGTGTCTTCTGTAACGTGTGTGTGTATGTATGTCCAGGCTGCCACCTGTGTGCCCTGCCAATGAAGGGACATCCTCTCCTGTCAGAGCGATTGCAATGGAGATAAGCAGCCAGAAGCCCTCAACGTCACAGTCTTGCTACAGTCTACAGTACACACCTGATCCTACACTCACCGCCATGCTAACGCAGGTACATGTACACACGACCCCACACTCACAGCCATGCTCTAAAATTTCAGTTGAGTCACAACCTACACACCGCCATGCTTACAGGTCAGGGATTCTTGAAAGTCAGGACAATCTTTGTCTGACAGGGAAATTTCATTTTAATAGTTGAAAAAATTAATCTAATTTGATCTTAAATACATATAGGGGAATTTTATTATGGAAAGATTTGTTTTTGTAATTTTCCACATATTTTCAGAGAAATGATCACATCTAGTTTCTTGCAATAGCCACCTCTGACTTTAAGGAATATTTCTCTCAAAACTGTGATTCCTATCAAATTTGTCAGGATCAGCATCAGATTTATCTAAAATCATAAATGAATCCAAAATTAGCAGGGCCAGCTATACCATGAGAAGCATGATGTCTCCGGATGTTATTATCATTTATTTTATATTTGCATCCTCCGAAACACAACTCAGCCAAGCTGCACTGCTTCTTGACACAATGCCCGCTTAACCCGGAAGCCAGCCGCACCAATGTCTCGGAGAAAACACTGTACACCTGGTGACCGTGTCAGCGTGCATTGCGCCCGGCCCACCACAGGAGTTGCTAGAGCGTGATGGGACAAGGACAGCTCTGCCGGCCAAACCCTCCTCTAACCCGGATGACGCTGGACCCATTATGCGCCGCCCCATGGGTATCCCAGTAAACATAAGAATGAGTGTGAGTTTGTCACAACCCGGCTCGTGGAAAGTGACAAAGAGCTCTTATACTCGTGGGAAGTGACAAAAAGCTCTTATAGGACCAGGGCACAAATAATAATATAATAATAAACAATAATTCTGCTCTATATTTGACCATCATACATATTAAACCTTATTCACAATTTTCGATGAACAAATAACTCACCACAGGTTAATGAGAAGGGTGTGCTTGATTGGATGCACATAACTCTGCAATGTTGGGTTGTATTGGAGAGAGTCTTAAATCATTTTCCACAGTCTGTGCCTGTATTTAGTTTTCATGCTAATGAGAGCCGAAAATCCACTCTCACATAGGTACATGGTTGCAAAGGGCATCAGTGTCTTAACAGCGTGATTTGCCAAGGCAGGATACTCTGAGCGCAGCCCAATCCAGAAATCTGGCAGTGGGTTCTGATAAAATAACATTTTCACAGAACTGCTTGTTGCGATTTCGATGAGGCTCTCTTGTTCAGATATCGGTAAGTAGACTGGAGGCAGGGCATGAAAGGGATAATGAATCCAGTTGTTTATGTCATCCGTTTCGGGAAAGTACCTGCGGAATTGCGCACCCAACTTACTCAGGTGCTTCGCTGTATCATATTTGACATGGTCCGTAAGCATGAGTTCATTTGCATACAAAAAAATCATAATGATGGAAAGACCTGTGTTGTCCTTGTTAATGCAGAAAAAGAAAAGCTCCAACTTCTTAATCATCGCCTCAATTTTGTCCCGCACATTGAATATAGTTGCGGAGAGTCCCTGTAATCCTAGATTCAGATCATTCAGGTGAGAAAAAACATCACCCAGATAGGCCAGTTGTGTGAGAAACTCGTTATCATGCAAGCGGTCAGACAAGTGGAAATTATAGTCAGTAAAGAGAACTTTAAGCTCGTCTCTCAATTTAAAAAAAAAAAAGTGTCAACTTTCCCCTTTGATAACCAGCACACTTCTGTCTGTTGTAAAAGCGTTACATGGTCGCTGCCCATATTGCATAGTGCAGAAAATACACAAGAGTTCAGGGGCCTTGCTGTAACAAAGTTAGCCATTTTCACTGTCCAAAATGTCTTTCAAGCTGTCAGGCATTCCTTTGGCAGCCAAGAACCTCCGTCGGGAGCAATTGCTTGCACGTGCATTACCTCCACTATGTCTCTCTGTCATGGCTTTTGCACCATCAGTACAGATACCTACATGAGCAGCAGCTACGTTTGGCTACATACGGACGGTTAGTGGAATTCCTGCTATAGATTAACGGTTAATGTGATTGGATGTTAATTATTTGACTAGGCTACCTGTATTTGACATGGTTGTTATTTCGCTGAACACTAGATGGTTTAATTTTATTTTTGGCAGTGAAATGAGGCTACTCAGGCGAGGAAAAAAACCTCACCCAAATGTATTGCCCCGTTCGAAAATATAAATGGACTGTTTGAAAATGGGAAGAGAAAAGAAATGTAAATGTGAATCACATTTTTATTTGGCGTACCCCCGACGGCATTGCAAGTACCCCAGTTTGAGAATGCCTGGCCTAGGGGTTCACATGCTTTTCCCAGCCTACACTGTAAATGTTTAAATAATGTATTCAATATAGACAAGATAAATACAATAATTTGTTTAAACACACTGTTTGTCTTTTGTTGACTTAGATGAAGATCAGATCAAATTTGTTGACCAATTTATGCAGAAGTGCAGGTAATTCCAAAGGGTTCACATGCTTTTTCTTGCCACTGTATAAGGAAATCAGTCAATTGAAATAAATAAATAAGGCCCTAATCTATGGATTTCACATGACTGGGCAGGGGTGCAGCTATGGGTGGGCTTGGGAGGGCATATGGTGCATTTGGAAAGTATTCAGACCCCTGGACTTTTTCCACATTTTGTCACGTTACAGCCTTATTGTAAAATGTATTTAATAGTTTTTCCCCCTCGATATACACACACAATACCCCATAATGACAAACCAAAAAACAGGTTTTTAGAAATGTTTGCAAATGTATATATATTTTTTTTAAACTACCTTATTTACAGAAGTATTCAGACCCGAAATTGAGCTCAGGCGCATCCTGTTTCCAATGATCATCCTTGATGTTTCTACAACTTCATTGGAGTCCACCTGTGGTAAATTCAATTGATTGGACATGATTTGGAAAGCACACACCTGTCTATATAAGGTCCCACAGTTAACAGTGCATGTCAGAGAAAAAACTAAGCCATGAGGTCGAAGGAATTGTTCGGAAAACCCAGAGACAGGATTGTGTCGACGCACAGATCTGGGGAAGGGTACCAACAAAATGTCTGCAGCATTGAAGGTCCCCAAGAACACAGTGGCCTCCATCATTCTTAAATGGAAAAAGTTAAGAATCACTAAGACTCTTCCTAGAGCTGGCTGCCCAGCCAAACTGAGCAATCGGGGAAGAAGGGCCGTGGTCAGGTGACCGAGAACCCAATGGTCACTCTGACAGGGCTCCAGAATTCCTCTGTGGAGATGGGAGAACCGTCCAGAAGGACAACCATCTCTGCAGCACTCTACCAATCAGGGCTTTATGGTGGAGTGGCCTGACGGAGTTTGCCAAAAGACACCTAAAGGACTCTTGCACCATGAGAAACAACATTCTCTGGCCTGATGAAACCAAGATTAAACTCTTTGGCCTGAATGCCAAGAGCCACGTCTGTAGGAAACCTGGTTCCATCCCTACTGTGAAGCATGGTGGTGACAGCATCACGCTGTGGCAATGTTTTTCAGCGGCAGGGACTGGAAGATTAGTCAGGATCGAGGGAAAGTACAAAGAGATCATTGATGAAAACCGACAAGTGTTCGGTGTGTATTAGAATAATCTGTTAGAATGAAACAAACAACAACTTTAAAACACGTGTTTCACAATTAAATAACAAATAGCCTTTTATGGTGGCTGATGGAATTGATAAATCCAGTTAGGTGCATTTTATGGAAGAAAAACAATGTAATTGGGTTGTTCCTTTACATGGTGTGATAGCTGATACTTTGTTGTATAAAAATGTATATTTCAAATGTTAATATTAAGAAAAATATTTGAAGAAAAAGTTGATGGTTCGGTCTTTCAATAATCCCTGAGATACAAACACATGCTGTCAAAGGTACACACACACACTGCCCTAGGTCAGTCCCTCTAAACTTGTGTGTAACTCTGCAGAAGGAGCTGGGTCTGGCGAGTAGGCATCTGATCCAGGTGAGTGTGTGTCTGCTGGGGGTGTGTGTGCTGCTATGCTTCTCCGCCAGTCTCACACACTCACACGTACGGCGTTACCACAGCAACGGCCTGGAACTGCAAAGGGTTAGGTTTCTGATTTAATAATAATATAACTAATATACAGTTCGTGGGTTGAAGTATTTACAGCTCTGCAATCTAAGTGGCATGTTGTTTATGTGAGTGTTATTTAACTCAAGACGTTATCACTGCTTCCCCCCGTGACAGGAGCCACTGATTGACTCCTAAACCAGTCTCCACCACAGCATGCAGCTGGAGAAGGAAGAAAGAAGGCGGATGATTCGAATAAAGGACTTTCTGAGAGTCTGCTGCTTCTGCTGTTGGGGTCAGAGTTTGATGGAGCATCTCATTTCAAACTGCGTAGCTGCTGTTGTTGATCTCAACCCATGCTCTGTCCACAAACATTGCCCTTTGGTAGACTTCTGATGTTCTACTCTGTCATGTTATGACTGCAGGGTGAATGGGCACGTTATTAAATATTTACATTTTATTTAAACACGTTGCCACATCCTAAAGTGGTTTTAATCTAGTCGGGCCTCTTGGCACTTCCATCCATCTGGGCCGCCTGCAGCTGTTCATCCCAGTCCAGCTCCTCTCTCTGGAGCGTCCTCCCCACCACTGCCCATCTTCTGCAGCAGGCTGAAAAACCATCTATTCATCCTGCACCTTGATTCCAGTACTGTCTTCCCCCTCTTATCACTTATACAAAGTTCACTTGTGTTGAATCTTGCACAGTTTAATGTATTACAGCACATTTTGTACATAGTCCCCCCATTTTAGGGGACCAGAAGTATTGGGACAAATTCACTTATGTACTAAAGTAGTCAAGTTTAGTATTTGGTCCCAAATTCCTAGCATGCAATGATTACATCAAGCTTGTTATTTTATGTCCGATAGAAAACAATGGTAAATCATGTATTGTCATTTGAGTCACTTATTGTAAATAAGAATAGAATATGTTTCTAAACACATCTACATTAATGTGGATGCTACCATGATTACAGATAGTCTTGAATGAATTGTGAATATCATACCCCCCCTACAAAAAATACTAACATGCTAACCTCTCACCATTACAATAACAATAAACCTGTTGGATGCATGTGGTTTTTGTTGCATTTCAGATTATTTTGCGCACAAAATATCATACCCCCAAGACATGCTAACCTCTCCCTTGAGGTGAGAGGTTAGCATGTCTTGGGGGTATGATATTTTGTGTGCAAAATAATCTGAAATGCAACAAAAACCACACATGCATCCAACAGGTTTCTAGTCACAAGCTTGATATAATCATTGCGTGCTAGGAATATGGGACCAAATACTAAACTTTTGACTACTTTAATACACATATACAGTAAGTGAATTTGACCCAATACTTTTGGTCCCTAAAATGGGACTATGCACAAAAAGTGCTGTAATTTCCAAACGGTTCACCTGATATGGAGAATACCCTCAAATTAAAGCTGACAGTCTGCCATTTAACCTCAGTCATTGTATTATTTCAATTCCAAACTGCTTGAGTACATAGCCAAAACAAATAATTCACTGTTCCAATACTTTTGAAGCTCACTGTAGATGCAGATCTATCACAAAATGGTTGGTTTATGTCAATGGAATACTGGAAGATGTAGGATTCCATCATACAGACATCATGACCTTAATGGGTCTGTAGTACTGGACTGAGACCCTGCCAACCTGATCATATTGTTGACCATGTGGCTATTGATCCATGGATGGGATCCCAGCAGTAGAGGTGAACCATTATTTTCACCCTAGCTCTTCAATGGTAGTCACATAAGGGCCGATTCAGACTTATGGAAGGAATGCCTTTTACACATTTTGATTTATGCACTTCAGTATTTGGTATTCAGACTTACCTCATGCACAGTTTGTGGTTGTAGCTCTCTTGCATGCACTGAATAAATATAATTCAATACCAGAAAACACACCCACTGGGTGGCCAATCAACTTGATCAGTTAAATATTTTATTCTGTTAATTTATCTATCTTTAATTTGTACCTGTTTAATTTCAATTTGATTGGCACAACATAATAACCTATGGAGAATGCTTTCAGAATGGAGATCAATAAAAGATAGCCGTTCAAATGTATGGATATTTATCTCCTTTTCAGAACCCATGCTTAGTTTTCAAAACACTGATATTTCACAATGTATGTAGGGAAGTTTAGGGAAGTTTTCACCAGCCCTGAGCTACTTCAGTCAATACTAGTGGCTAATATTTAACATGACAGAAATAGTAGGAAACAGAAAGTTTGTGCATATAATTAAAACATTTGAGAGTACCCAAAGGTTAAATTTGGTGTGACTGTCATTGTGCAATGCTTTACATCGTCATCACATGCTCTAGGCTGCAGTACCCATTTGGTTACGTCTCCAAGTTTAATCACTGCAAGGTAAAAGGCCATACAATAAAGAAATAATGCACAAGGGCACAGCATTTTATTATTCACTGTGGGAAAGGGGTGGAAATGCTTGTCATGTTGATATGCTTTTTGCATATTAGACATTCTAGTTTTGAATACTGAGAATGTGTCATGCGTGATTTAGTTATTTCCCCCTATTTGTTGATTACGGTAGCGCATCCCCATATCTAATTGATCACCTTAATAAACTAAAAAAAATTTTGCATACTCAAACGACCTACTATTTAGGGCGCAAGTATGGGTATTTGGACATGGCCAGTATGTTTTTCCACTTGGAACAGACAGGTTCACTTGACCTTATTCATGGTTTTCTGGTGTGGGAATTAAGTCAAGGTCAGAATAAGGAATATCTTTTGACTCTATTTCTGTGATATCCACCCCAAACGAATACCTGGCTGGCACATGCGTTTCCCCATGCTTAAGTTCAATGTCAGTATACAGTGGGGAGAAAAGTGCATTTTAGTGCGAGTGACTCAGGTCTGAATTCCCCCTACAATCAAGGAAGGTTGGAATGAAGTGTTGGGGAGTTGACCATTTACATTTTCCAGTAGCTAAACTATCCTAGTAGCCTACTTAAAATAGACAGTTGTGCAGATATGGGTGTAGTACTCACCTAAATAAAGTACAAGCATGCATGGGTCAACTAACTATTGCATAAAACAAGGAGACACTGGCAGCCATTTCAGAATTTGACATTCAACATGGCTGTCAAGTAGTAACCAACAACACACACAGCTAAATCTAGGTCCTAAATGAACAAGCAAAAGGATTCAAACGGAATATTCTGGAAATAAGGTAAAAACCTGTTCCATTAGCATAAACCTATTGGGTATTCTTTACTGGTGTATAAACCGTCAACTAACTAGCAGTTAGCAGACGACTAACGTTGCTAATTAAACAAACTTACCATGGGGATAATAGAGCAAAGTCGAACTGCATGTCCAAAACAAAGATAACCGTTTAGTTTTGGCTAATAGAGTTAAACTTTAGAGCTAGCCTAGGCTGAGTTTGAGAAGACAGAGATACTTAGGGAAATTAGTAATTAACGGCTTTCATCACTAGCGTGTGCTGGGCTTCATTACGCATATTACAATAATAGTAAACAAAACTTTAACAGCCAAAATGCTCACATTAAAACATATTGATTACATGACGTCAGTCTTTGAATATCGTTATTATATTTGCTTATTTCTTGAATCGAGACGTTCTACTTCCTGATCATTTACGTGGCATGAGGATTGACAAATTACAGTAATGTAAATAAACGACGTGTTTCTATTGGTGTTCAGATGAACGGCAGAGGCGGGCGTACCTTTCGGACCTTCCTCTCCTCTGTGCGCAGTACTGTGAGGGAGGGGAGAAAGGATGAGGTTTTCGCGGCCTGTAGAGTTGGTTTCAGAAATGTAACGTAGTTATCGCTTCGACGGATGTTTTACACGGACCTAAAGTCAATTTGAAGCTGCTGGCGCTCTAAACGGTTTGCATATTGGATAAATATACATGCTAATGTGCTCTTTACAAGTGTTTACTAACTAACTAGCTAGGGTAGCTACCAGAAATGGTGGGTGTGAGAGCCAATATAGGTTGCTAGTTATTAACTTGGTCAGTAGACTAACCATTTGTTAATGCGTGACTGGACATTGCAACTGGACAATATCCTCGTCTCTTTACTCATCCATACTCGATAATAAAAATAACGTCAAGATTTAGCCTAGATGAGTCTTATGGAATGATCCAGATAAACAGCATTAACAGGCCTCCCACGTGAGTGTTCTCTTCTCGGCGGGCCAGTTTGAAAGTGGAGTGTTACCTGGCGCGTGGTCTATAGAGAGAAATTAGTAATGGCATCTTTTTCTAGGCAATAGCTCCGCCTTGGTTCGTTGGACAAAGCCTATGGGGAAATGAATGGAGTTTTTGTACGGTTTTTTGATAAACGCCCAAAATAAGGTCTGTGGCAAACGAAGGCTTAGGAGATATTTTACGTTTTGTTCTATGAGATCTTAATCAACTAACAATGTATATATATTTTTGTAAACATTTTTGTGAATTTTGAAGAAGCACTTATGTAATCAGAAAAAGCAAAAAGGTTTCATCATTCATAAAGGTAATGTTAACTGAATAATATTATCTCATAGAACAAACCGTATACGAGCCTGTAACGTCAGACCTTATTTTGGGCTTTTATCCCAAAACTCGGTTCTTTCCCCATTAATTTTCCCCATAGGAATGGCTGAACGAACTCGTTTCTGTTTTTACAGGAGCAAGGAGAGTGGGGGCTTGTTTGTGTGATAGACTGTGATCGCAATACCACCTGTTTGCCTCTAGAAAAAGCACTCAAATCCAGTCATGAATTGACAGGGGTTGCCAACCACCAAAGGACTTATTTCCACGTTTGAACAGGCATACTTTTCAACCGGACTTATTCCCTCTGATCAAATCAAACTTTATTTGTCACATGCACTGAGTACAAGTGTAGACCTTAACGTGAAATGCTTACTTACAAAGCCCTTAACCAACAGTGCAGTTCAAGAAGAGTTAAGTAAATATTTACCAAATAACTAAAGTAAAAAGTAACACAACATAACAATAACGAGGCTATATACAGGGGGTACCGGTACCAAGTTAGTGTGCGGGGGTACAGGTTAGTTGAGGTAATTTGTACATGTAGGTAGGGGTGAAGTAACTATGCATAGATAATAAACAGCGAGTAGTAGCAGCAGTGTACAAAACATATGGTGGGGGGTTTCAATGTAATAGTCTGGTGGCCATTTGATTAATGATGAAGTATCTGTACTTCAGATGAGGTATCAGATATCTAGAGGCTTTTCCTCCGGTGGTATTTGTTCTAGGAAATCCCATTGTAATGGAATTACGCTGACACTCAGATTAACTTTAAGATGTATAGTATACCAAACACAAACCATTGATTTCAACGGACTACTTTTACTGTGTTCAAAGTAGTTATTGTGCATAGGGTTGTATGGTTCTTTGAAATCAATGTTTTTTTTGGTTTGTTTTGTTTTTTTGTCATACATTTAAAAGTGAACAAAATTATCCGCGTAATTCCGTTACTGTGGAATTGCCCTTTGATCTTTATGACGGCTCATTATATTCCAGGCTGTGGTTATTTCACACATTCATAATATCCTTGACACTATGCATACATTTGACCAGTGGAGCTGACTGCTGCTGTGATTCTGTAGGTGCATGAAGCTCATGAAAAGCCACACTGGACTGAGAGGAAGTCAGAAAGAAGACCAGGAAGTAGCTTTTAACGAGTGGCGATGGCCTATTCTAACTACAGCACCCTGAACAGGGCTCAGCTCACCTTTGAGTATCTGCACACCAACTCGTAAGTACCGTCTGTGGTAAATATATACAGTGGGGCAAAAAAGTATTTAGTCAGCCAACAATTGTGCAAGTTCTCCCACTTAAAAAGATGAGGCCTATAATGTTCATCATAGGTACACTTCAACTATGACAGACAAAATGAGGGGGGAAAATCCAGAAAATCACATTGTAGGATTTTTCATGAATTTATTTGCAAATTATGGTGGAAAATAAGTATTTGGTCACCTACAAACAAGCAAGGTTTCTGGCTCTCACAGACCTGTAACTTCTTCTTTAAGAGGCTCCTCTGTCCTACACTCGTTATCAGTATAAAAGACACCTGTCCACAACCTCAAAACAGTCACACTCCAAACTCCACTATGGCCAAGACCAAAGAACTGTCAAAGGACACCAGAAATAAAATTGTAGACCTGCACCAGGCTGGGAAGACTGAATCTGCAATAGGTAAGCAGCTTGGTTTGAAGAAATCAACTGTGGGAGCAATTATTAGGAAATATAAGACATACAAGACCACTGATAATCTCCCTCGATCTGGGACTCCACGCAAGATCTCACCCCGTGGGGTCAAAATGATCACAAGAACGGTGAGCAAAAATCCCAGAACCACACGGGGGGACCTAGTGAATGACCTGCAGAGAGCTGGGACCAAAGTAACAAAGCCTACCATCAGTAACACACTATGCCGCCAGAGACTCAAATCCTGCAGTGCCAGACGTGTCCCCCTGCTTAAGCCAGTACATGTCCAGGCCCGTCTGAAGTTTGCTGGATGATCCAGAAGAAGATTGGGGGAATGTCATATGGTCAGATGAAACCAAAATATAACTTTTTGGTAAAAACTCAACTCGTTGTGTTTGGAGAACAAAGAATGCTGAGTTGCATCCAAAGAACACCATACCTACTGTGAAGCATGGGGGTGGAAACATGTTTTGGGGCTGTTTTTCTGCAAAGGGACTGATCTGTGTAAAGGAAAGAATGAATGGGGCCATATATCGTGAGATTTTGAGTGAAAACCTCCTTCCATCAGCAAGGGCATTGAAGATGAAACGTGGCTGGGTCTTTCAGCATGACAATGATCCCAAACACACCGCCCGGGCAACGAAGGAGTGGCTTCGTAAGAAGCATTTCAAAGTCCTGGAGTGGCCTAGCCAGTCTCCAGATCTCAACCCCATAGAAAATCTTTGGAGGGAGTTGAAAGTCCGTGTTGCCCAGCAACAGCCCCAAAACATCACTGCTCTAGAGGAGATCTGCATGGAGGAATGGGCCAAAATACCAACAACAGTGTGTGAAAACCTCGTGAAGACTTACAGAAAACGTTTGACCTCTGTCATTGCCAACAAAGGGTATATAACAGTATTGAGAAACTTTTGTTATTGACCAAATACTTATTTTCCACCATAATTTGCAAATAAATTCATAAAAAATCCTACAATGTGATTTTCTGGATTTTTTTTCTCATTTTGTCTGTCATAGTGGAAGTGTACCTATGATGAAAATTACAGGCCTCTTTCATCTTTTTAAGTGGGTGAACTTACACAATTGGTGGCTGACTAAATACTTTTTTGCCCCACTGTCTGTGTGTGTGTGTGTGATATCTATCTATCTATCTATCTATGTATGAAAATATCTATGAAAATATCTATCCATCTATGAAAATATCTATCCATCTATGAAAATATATCCATCTATAGATGGATAGATATAGATGGATAGATATTTTCATATATATATAGATATAGATGGATAGATATTTTCATATATATATATATCTATCCATCTATCTATCTCACAGCTACACACATCACACGGAGGTCACAAATTACAAAAGACACATGAAAGTATTACTCAACTTTTTCCAATGTGGACATTGTAAAGAGGAGAGGAATGTTATTGTGGCTGGCAAGTGAGAGAGTGATTTACAGACTGGCCACACTATAGAGCAGGACATTGCATTCCTTGGACGCTGACAGTCAACAACATGAGGGACTAAAATTGTGCCTTTTAAAAATCTCACAAGATGGTTGAATAGACTACATAAAAAAGAAACAGTTATGCTAAAATGCCTTTTAACTGCAAAATATATTGTTGCATTGTACGGTTGAAAGACCTTCATGAGCAAAACGCGGTGTAGCAAAAATTTGAAAATGGCTGCTAATGATGCCCACATAACCAAGTCATAGATGGATCCAGCTGATACATGACAGCTGTCCAGGTTGTCTGAACTTTTGCTATCTCCCTGAAAACACTATATAAACAACTACTGTTTGACCGCGAAGGGCTCAGAGAAGGCCAGTGGCATAAGTAATTTATGGATAGGAGCAATGCACTTTGGACTAAGGCCAAGAGGAGAGAGACTAACACCATCAAATAGCACACCATAAATAGCTGATGCAACTTGTAGATCAATGCTTTCTCCTTAAGACATGAAGATATTTCACCTGGGTGCTTCAACACATAAAGCCCTGTTTACATAAAATGGGCATTAATTAATAATATTGGATATGAGTCTAAGCACAGTCCGACTATGTAGGACTCATGAAATCACCAGAGACCAACTGCGTGATGCTTGATGATGATGCAGCCAACGTGAGAATTGTAACACCTTTGCACACACACACATACTGTACTTCTTCATGTGGAGTGCTGTTGAACTCTGGCCACATGTAAATAACGCCACGTTCATGGGTTGCCAGAGCAAGGAATACTATCCCCACAGGGGCATTTTTATGTTCTCACGTTTGGAGAGGATAGAGATCATAACAGGTATAACAAGGTATTCTAAAAAATAAGGTTAAAACTATTAGCTTCCTAATAAGCCTCTTATACCTGCTGCCTGAGGTTAATACTTAATGCACGCCACCTTCTCCTGTGGTATTTCCTTTCAAACATCAAACGGAAAGGATAATGTGTTACCTTTACTGAGGTGAATGAATGGAACAGCTAAAGAGGAAAAGGGATACAAACTGCATTCAAACCTGGATCGACCATGTTGGCCCACAGTGCCAAAGCCTTGGCATTCTTTCTGGGAGCTAGCATGCTTGTTCAGGTCTTAAGCAAGGTTACTTAGTTCACCAGAACACCTCTGCTACACATTGCCTGGTGACACATACTGAATTCTTTCGCTGCTCTATGTTTGCTATATACTTCAGTCTGACACTGCCATCATTGAAGTAGTTTGTGGTAATCTCAAAATGGGGGGTGTTGTACAAAACAAAGTCATCGGCGATTGGATCATTTCAAACCAGTCAGAGTATCAAAGTTAATGACACGTTTTCAAAATGCCGCCTTACCCCTGGCTCTGGCCTAACCCATACATTTTTAAATAAATTCATTAAAAATCCTACAATATGATTTTCTGGATTTTTTTTTCTCATTTTGTCTCTCATAGTTGAAGTTTACCTATGATGAAAATTACAGGCATCTCTCTTTTTAAGTGGGAGAACTTGCACAATTGGTGGCTGACTAAATACTTTTTTGCCCCACTGTATTCAACTAGCTAGGGCTGGTTGACTCCAGTATCACATGGTGTCCCACCTCAAATCTACACCAGGTTCCATTCTGCCCCATTACCCCAGCTGTCAACTTTCACCAATGGGTCGGCCACACCCCACAACTCCCATTGTTACCCAACCCTGGCCTGATGATTGCACAGGGCCCAACCCCCACCCACATTGAACGCACTGATGTTTACACTGACTTGAAATTGTGCTCGCTGGCACACACTCTCCTTGCCTCAGCAAAGTGTTTTAGAAATGTAACTTGTTTTAAGGACCAGAACTGTAGGTTGATTGGTTGGATGTTTGTTTCCAGAACGACACATGAGTTCCTGTTTGGAGCTCTGGCTGAGCTGGTGGACAACTCCAGGTACCAACAATGCACTTCTCTCTGTTCTTACTCACAATTATTTGTTCTTCTATCTACCCATCCAAAATGTTTATCTATGTGGGACATCATGCATAAGTGTTAGTAAATCACAATGGCAGCAAAACTATACTGAACTGATTCAGGATTAAACCAGTGGGAAATGTATTTGTTAGTATTCTCTGTATTCTGAAATAAAAGGTCATATCATTCTAATTGGAACCGAATCTAACCACACTGGTTTATCTGCCTTCTGATTGGTCTGGCACCTGCCAATCATCTCCTACAGGGATGCAAATGCCACCCGGATTGACATCTACACAGGTACACACACACATACATATTGCTTCACATACACCAGTACATAGATTTGTGTCTCACCCCTCTGACACTACTACGGTATACAGATCACGCTGCCTATCAATAATCTAGAATACCTACAGTGCCAACGGTTACCGTACTACTGATTTATAATTATAAGCTACACCCAGAATTTGACTAGTTAGGTTTTTAGAAAGCTTAGTTTCAGCTATTGAAAAAGCCATCTATTTCAGTAGTAGTTCTGTGTGTTATGCTTTCTTTTCCCCTCTTGTATCTAACCTGTGTGTGGCTTTCTATCTCATCCACCTCCTGTTGTAACGTGTGTCTAACCTCTCTTCCCCTCGTGGCCAACAGAGAAGAGACCAGATTTGCGTGGAGGCTACATGCTATGTTTCTTAGACGACGGCACAGGAATGGACCCCAGTGAGTTCCATGCAAATGAAATGACTAAAGTAGACAGTAATTAAGTTGATCCACAAGTCTACATATGAGCTATAAGAAATTCCATATATGATGGTTATATTTCCCTCCTATCTCTCAGACGAGGCGACCCATGTGATCCAATTTGGGAAGTCCACTAAGCGTACACCAGATTCTACTCACATCGGCCAGTATGGAAATGGTCTCAAATCGTAAGACTCTTTAATCGCCTCACACATAATATATACCCCTTTGCAGACACTTTCATACATACATTTAGTTCATACATTTATAGTGGTTGTATGTGGTCCTCGCCGTAATCGAACATGCAACCTTAGGGTTGCTAGCGCCACGCTCTCACCAAGTGAGCCACATCGTTTGTGTGTTTCTCTCTAGGGGCTCCATGCGTATTGGGAAAGACTTTGTTCTGTTCACTAAGAAGGACAACACTCTGTCCTGCCTGTTCCTGTCTAGAACATTCCACGAGGAGGAGGGGCTTGACGAGGTAAGGGATCAGGGGTGAGCTGCAGCTGGCACTCTCCCATCCAGCAGACACACTGATGATATGTCCGGTAGCTTAAAACATTGTGTTTTATTTTGTGGCTGTCGTGTTATACTCTGATTTACTGAAAGAGCCTTTATTGACTATGTCCACCTATTTGAAACAACACATAACATCACCTCTTGAGAAGTGTGTCAGTATGTATTTTAAGGTTGTCTGTTTGTCTCCTCTTGTCAGGTGATCGTACCCCTGCCCACCTGGGACCTACTGACCAGACAGCCAATCACAGGCGACCCTGAGAAGTTCGCCATAGAGACGGAGCTCATCTACAAATACTCTCCTTTTAAAAACGAACAGCAGCTGATGGAACAGTTTAACAAGATGGAGGGCAGCAGCGGTGAGACGCGCGTGTTTGCGCGCGCGCGTGTGTGTGTGCGCGCGTGTGTGTGTGCGCGCGTGTGTGTGTGTGTGTGTGTAGAGAGGTGATAATCTATAATCTGAATTGTGTGTGTGTAGGTACTCTGGTGATCATCTATAACCTGAAGTTGATGGACACCAGAGAACCAGAGCTGGATGTAGAGACAGACCACCAGGATATCCTGATGGCTGGGACTCCTTCAGAGGGAGTGTAAGTATGGGGTCTGTGTGGGTAAGGACGTTTAAAAAATATATATTATATATAATCTGTGTCGTGTGACTTGAAGACTACCTAGGACTGTGTGTTTATGTTGATGATATCACTTCCCCTCATACAGGAAGCCAGAGCGTCGGTCGTTCCGAGCATACGCAGCTGTCCTCTACATCGACCCCAGGATGAGGATCTTCATACAGGGACACAAAGTCAGGACCAAGAGACTGTCCTGCTGCCTCTACAAACCCAGGTTTTTTATATATATATATATATATATACACACACACACACACACACACACACACACACACACACACACACACACACTACTGCATCCAGAGACTCTCCTGTCTAGAGACATCACTGAGACTAAAATCCTAAATCCTGTTTGTGTCCATTCAGCTAAGTCTGTGTCTGTCTCTCAGGGTATATAAATACACATCGACTCGATTCAAAACCCGTGCTGAGCAGGAAGTAAAAAAGGCTGATCACCTCGCTAAGATAGGTGAGTTGCCCACACACACACACAGATCACCTGGCCAAGATGGATAAGACACACACACAGAACCAGTTCTGCCTTTAGAACCCGCTCCCCTCTCTGTGTGTGTGTTCCAGCGGAGGAGAAGGCTCGTGAGGCGGAGAGCAAAAGTCTGTCTCTGGAGGCCAAACTGGGAGACGACCTGTCCAAAGAGTCACGGGTAAGAACCAACACACACGGCAAGATTAGCAATATATTGACCCAATGGCCTGACTCCTCTCCTCCCTTATTCAAATCCTCTTCTCTCTGCTCCAGGTCATGTTGCGTAAGGCTCAGGATGGGTCCATGATGCTTCGACGGGAGGCGGAAGTGAAAAAGATGATTCAGGAGTCCAAACAGAAGTCAGTCAAAATAAAAATGTTAGCTTTACAAACAAACAAAAGTCATACCAAACAATAAAACGTTAACACTGCTCCCTCTCCTTCCCCCAGAGCATTGAAGGAGCCTAAGGAACTGAGTTTTATCTTCGGGGTGAACATTGAGCAGAGAGACCTGGATGGGATGTTTGTGTATAACTGCTCTCGCCTCATTAAGATGTACGAGAAGACTGGACCTCAGCTGGAGGGAGGAATGTGAGTAACACACATACACTCCCTTCGATTGTCCTCTTATTGGCTAGTCAGTGACCAGTGAGACGACCAGAAATGCTTTCTAATGAAGTGTGTGTGTGTGTGCAGGGCGTGTGGAGGTGTTGTGGGGGTAGTAGATGTTCCATACCTGGTTCTGGAGCCCACTCACAACAAGCAGGACTTTGCGGACGCTAAAGAATACAGACACCTTCTGAGAGCCATGGGAGAACACCTAGCCCAGTACTGGAAGGACAGCAACATAGGTAACACACACAATGTTTTTTTACGTGTTATTTCTTACATTGGTACCCCAGGTCATCTTAGGTTTCATTACATACAGTCGAGAAGAACTACTGAACATAAGAGCAGCGTCAACTCACCATCAGTACGACCAAGAATATGACTTTCGCGAAGCGGATCCTGTGTTCTGCCTTTCACCCAGGACAACGGAATCGATCCCAGCCGGCGACCCAAAAAAACGACTTCGTAAAAGGTCAGACTCCGGAGACGGGCACATCGTGCACCACTCCCTAGCATTCTCCTCGCCAATGTCCAGTCTCTTGACAACAAGGTTGATGAAATCCGAGCAAGGGTAGCATTCCAGAGGGACATCAGAGACTGTAATGTTCTTTGCTTCACGGAAACATGGCTCACTGGAGAGACGCTATCGGAGTCGGTGCAGCCAGCTGGTTTCTCCACGCATCGCGCCGACAGAAACAAACATCTTTCTGGTAAGAAGAGGGGCGGGGGGGTATGCTTCATGGTTAACGTGGCGTGGTGTGGCCACAACAACATACAGGAACTCAAGTCCTTCTGTTCACCTGATTTAGAATTCCTCACAATCAAATGTCGACCGCATCATCTACCAAGGGTATTCTCTTCGATTATAATCACAGCCGTATATATTCCTCCCCAAGCAGACACATCGATGGCTCTGAATGAACTTGATTTGACTCTTTGCAAACTGGAAACGATTTATCCGGAGGCTGCATTCATTGTAGCTGGGGATTTTAACAAGGCTAATCTGGAAACAAGACTCCCTAAATTTTATCAGCATATCGATTGCACAACCAGGGCTGGAAAAACCTTGGATCATTGCTATTCCAACTTCCGCGACGCATATAACCCTGCCCTGCTCTCCTTTCGGAAAAGCTGACCACGACTCCATTTTGTTGATCCCTGCCTACAGACAGAAACTAAAACAAGAAGCTCCCGCGCTGAGGTCTGTTCAACGCTGGTCCGACCAATCTGATTCCACACTCCAAGACTGCTTCCATCACGTGGACTGGGATATGTTTCATATTGCGTCAGACAACAACATTGACGAATACGCTGATTCGGTGAGCGAGTTCATTAGAATGTGCGTAGAAGGTGTTGTTCCCATAGCAACGATTAAAACATTCCCAAACCAGAAACCGTGGATTGATGGCAGCATTCGTGTGAAACTGAAAGCGCGAACCATTGCTTTTAATCAGGGCAATGTGACCGGAAACATGACCGAATACAAACAGTGTAACTATTTCCTCCGCAAGGCAATCAAACAAGCTAAGCGTCAGTATAGAGACAAAGTAGAATCTCAATTCAACGGCTCAGACAGAAGAGGTATGTGGCAGGGTCTACAGTCAATCACGGATTACAAAAAGAAATGTCTTGCTCCCAGGCAGACTAAATAACTTTTTTGCCCGCTTTGAGGACAATACAGTGCCACTGACACGGCCCGCAACTAAAACATGCGGACTCTCCTTCACTGCAGCCGACGTGAGGAAAACATTTAAACGTGTCAACCCTCGCAAGGCTGCAGGCCCAGACGGCATCCCCAGCCCGCGCCCTCAGAGCATGCGCAGACCAGCTGGCTGGTGTGTTTACGGACATATTCAATCAATCCCTATCCCAGTCTGTTCCCACATGCTTCAAGAGGGCCACCATTGTTCCTGTTCCCAAGAAAGCTACAGTAACTGAGCTAAACGACTACCGCCCCGTAGCACTCACTTCCGTCATCATGAAGTGCTTTGAGAGACTAGTCAAGGACCATATCACCTCCACCCTACCTGACACGCTAGACCCACTCCAATTTGCTTACCGCCCAAATAGGTCCACAGACGATGCAATCTCAACCACACTGCACACTGCCCTAACCCATCTGGACAAGAGGAATACCTATGTGAGAATGCTGTTCATCGACTACAGCTCGGCATTTAACACCATAGTGCCCTCCAAGCTCATCATCAAGCTCGAGACCCTGGGTCTCGACCCCGCCCTGTGCAACTGGGTACTGGACTTCCTGACGGGCCGCCCCCAGGTGGTGAGGGTAGGCAACAACATCTCCACCCCGCTGATCCTCAACACTGGGGCCCCACAAGGGTGCGTTCTGAGCCCTCTCCTGTACTCCCTGTTCACCCACGACTGCGTGGCCACGCACACCTCCAACTCAATCATCAAGTTTGCGGACGACACAACAGTGGTAGGCTTGATTACCAACAACGATGAGACGGCCTACAAGGAGGAGATGAGGGCCCTCGGAGTGTGGTGTCAGGAAAATAACCTCACACTCAACGTCAACAATTACTAAGGAGATGATTGTGGACTTCAGGAAACAGCAGAGGGAACACCCCCCTATCCACATCGATGGAACAGTAGTGGAGAGGGTAGTAAGTTTTAAGTTCCTCGGCGTACACATCACAGACAAACTGAATTGGTCCACCCACACAGACAGCATCGTGAAGAAGGCGCAGCAGCGCCTCTTCAACCTCAGGAGGCTGAAGAAATTCGGCTTGTCACAAAAAGCACTCACAAACTTCTACAGATGCACAATCGAGAGCATCCTGTCGGGCTGTATCACCGCCTGGTACGGCAACTGCTCCGCCCACAACCGTAAGGCACTCCAGATGGGAGTGAAGTCTGCACAATGCATCACCGGGGCAAACTACCTGCCCTCCAGGACACCTACACCACCCGATGTCACAGGAAGGCCATAAAGATCATCAAGGACAACAACCACCCGAGCCACTGCCTGTTCACCCCGCTATCATCCAGAAGGCGAGGTCAGTACAGGTGCATCAAAGCTGGGACCGAGAGACTGAAAAACAGCTTCTATCTCAAGGCCATCAGACTGTTAAACAGCCACCACTAACATTGAGTGGCTGCTGCCAACACACTGACTCAACTCCAGCCACTTTAATAATGGGAATTGATGGGAAATGATGTAAAATATATCACTAGCCACTTTAAACAATGCTACCTAATATAATGTTTACATACCCTACATTATTCATCTCATATGTATATGTATATACTGTACTCTATCATCTACTGCATCCTTATGTAATACATGTATCACAAGCCACTTTAACTATGCCACTTTGTTTACATACTCATCTCATGTGTATATACTGCACTCAATACCATCTACTGTATCTTGCCTATGCCGCTCTGTACCATCACTCATTCATATATCTTTATGTACATATTCTTTATCCCCTTACACTTGTGTCTATAAGGTAGTAGTTTTGGAATTGTTAGCTAGATTACTTGTTGGTTATTACTGCATTGTCGGAACTAGAAGCACAAGCATTTCGCTACACTCGCATTAACATCTGCTAACCATGTGTATGTGACAAATAAAATTTGATTTGATTATATAACCATGATCGTGGAATTTAACCCTTATTTTACCAGGTCAGTTGACTGAGAACACTTTCTCATTTACAGCAACGACCTGGAGAATAGTTACAGGGAGGGGGTAGCTAACGAGAGAGAGCACAAACAGACACAGAGAGCATTGGTTCCTGAGTTCTGCGAAAAGATAGAATTACAGTTGGATAAATGTAGATTAATTTGAATTGTTTCGCAAGGATTTATACACGACACTAACCTCAACATCAAAACCTTCATTCCAAATCACAATTCCATACCTAAAACCTTGATTTGGGACAAATTTACCCGAATGGACTATTGCTACCAAGGATTATCAAGAACAAAACTTGTAACAAACCAAAACCTGCAGAAGAAACACAGCGGAACATGGAAATATCATCTAACACAAAAGTGAGTGACTAATGTTCAATCTGAACCTACTTCTGAAGCCAAAAATGAAAAGACAATCATCTCTAGGTAATTTTGTTGTTTAAAGCTTATTATAAACTGAGTGGTTCCAGCCCTGAATGCTGATTGGCTGACTGCCGTGGTATATCAGACCGTATACCACGGGTATGACACATTTATTTTTCCTGCTCTAATTATGTTGGTAACCAGTTTATAATAGCAATAAGGCACCTCGGGTTTGTGTCCAGGCACTCTGCTATGCGCCGTGCCTAAACAGCCCGTAGCTGTGGTATATTGTCCATATACCACACCCCCCCGTGCCTTATTGCTTAATTATAAACTGGGTAATTTGAACCCTGAATGTTGATTGGCTGACAGACCATATACCACGGGTATGACAAATCACTTGTTTTTCCTGCTCTAATTACGTTGGTAACCAGGCACTCCACTTTGCGTCATGCTTAAGAACAGCCCTTAGCCGTGGTATATTGGCCAGATACCACACCCCTTCAGGCTTTATTGTTTAAATAAATAAGGCTACTAAGCTACCAAGCTGCTAGGAAAGAAACTGACTAAAATTAGCACTGAAGTGTGAAGTAAGGTGTGAAAACTCTTGAGCCTAACAATGACAGGAGAGTTTCACAGCCTCCCTCCCCACCCAAATGCAGAGGCCTTTGGAGCCCTTTCGATCTGTGCAGAGGTAACTAAAATACAGAACCCCCTGGATTCATCTTTATTTTTAACTGAGATGCAGCCAGAACACTTCAATTGTAAATTACCTCAATAAGAAACAATATTGTTGATTTGATCACATCAGAAGATACCCTCAGAATCCACAAAATACAACAGCCACAGGACAACTTTGTTTGGAGGTCGTAAAGGATCATTTGCCGAAACTGAAAATATATAGCCAGCTAACAACCTCCTTTTCCGCGTGGAAAAGATGGTGGACAGAGACATGCTAGATTTTCTACAAGGAATCTATCTCCCGAAAAAAGCTTCTCCCACGTAGGTGTGATACCTACTCCCGTTGCCTGCTGCACTGCTGGTTGGATTCCACCTGGTGATCTGTTCACCGTCTGCCCTGGCCTGTCTCCTCCTGTCTGGTACAGATACCTCTGCCTCTCTTCCGAGCTTTCGTTCGCCTCCAGCACACACACACTGTTGGGGCAAATGACAATGAACTTACAATGGCTAGCCCCAAGTTATATTTTTCTCTTGTGCTTTATGTTATTTGCCTCATGACTCCTGCGTGCTTTGTTGACTAGGAACTTGCTTGTTTACCCAACTGTGGGACAGACTGTTTGTTCCCAGACTCTGACTCTATTGGTTACACGGACTCTTGACCTTCCATCCTATTCTAACCACCTCTCGCCAGCTTTGTATTCATGGTACCTGATGGAATTGCATTACAATATGATCTTGTTGCCATTGAATGCACATTCAAATGTTATAAATCAACATTGCAAGAGCTCTCCCTGTCCTCTACTGTGCCATGATTGTATTACCGCTGATTATATCTAGAAATGTGCATGTACACCCTGGCCCATCTACTGTTGCTAGCCCCAAATCTGATTTGTGCTCTGATATCTGCTTCACTGATTTCTGCTCTCGTAAAAGCCTGGGTCTTCTGCACGTTAACACTAGAAGCTTGTTACCAAAAATTGATAAATTGAAAGCTCATTACTGAGACGTGGTTAAGAAAGAGTGTTTTGAACACTGATGTTAGCCTTTCTGGTTATAACCTTTTTCGGCAAGACAGATCTTCCAAGGTGGGGGGGTGGCAATATTTACCAAGGATCACCTTCAGTGCTCTATCTCCACCAAGTCTGTCCCCAAACAATTTGATTTGCTGGTATTAAGCAGGACACTTTCAAATAGCTCTTTGTTGACTGTTGTTGAGTGTTATCGGCCACCATCAGCACCGGCCTGTACCCTAAATGCCCTAAGCGCTCTCCTGGCCCCTTACACATAGTCTGAATTTGTCCTGCTAGGTGACATAAACTGGGACATGCTTAAACCACCCTCCAAATCCTAAAGTAATGGGACTCCTTAACTCTTCCTCAGATTATTACCATATTATATTTGATTTTTTAAATTTATCCGTTATTTTACCAGGTAAGTTGACTGAGAACATGTTCTCATTAACAGCAACGACCTGGGGAATAGTTACAGGGGAGAGGAGGGGGGTGAATGAGCCAATTGTAAACTGGGGATTATTAGGTGATCGTGATGGTTTGAGGGCCAGATTGGGAATTTAGCCAGGACACCGGGGTTAACACCCCTACTCTTACGATAACTGCCATGGGATCTTTAATGACCTCAGTCAGGACACCCATTTAGCGTCCCATCCGAAAGACGGCACCCTACACAGGGTAATGTCCCCAATCACTGCCCTGGGGCATTGGGATATTTTTTTAGACCAGAGGAAAGAGTGCCTCCTACTCGCCCTCCAACACCACTGCCAGTAGCATCTGGTCTCCCATCCAGGGACTGACCAGGACCAACCCTGCTTAGCTTTACAAGCAAGCCAGCAGTGGTATGCAGGGTGGTATATGACTCCAAACACCCAGAAAAGGCTACTCTCCTCAATGTTATCCTTACAAATAATCCTGATGGTTATCAGTCTGGTGTTTTCTGTAATGACCTTAGTGATCACTGTTGTACAACCTGTGTTCATAATGGCTGCTCAGTGAAACGAGCAGATTTCCTTCATGACCTGTCCTCTATAAATTGGTGTAGAATCAACTTAATACCCTCTGACGAAGTCTCTTGGACCTTCCCTTTTTGATATTTTCAGTGGTATCGTTAACAAATACGTACTCATAAAGAAAATAAGAATTTAAAACAGATTCGGCCCCTGATTCGACCGTGATGTGGCAGAGTTACTCCAGCTCAAGAATTACATTTGGCAAATCGCTCGGCACGCGCAAAGTCATGCTGACTGGCTCTCGTTCAGGAAAATTAGAAATAAGTGCACTCCGGCTATCCGGAAGGCCAAAGTTAGTTATTTTCAGGGTCAGTTTTCTCTCTGTGGGTCTAACCCCAAGAAGTTCTGGAAAACAGTTAAAGGTCTGGAGAATAAACCCTCCTCCTCACAGCTGCCCATGTCCTTTAAAGTTGATGATGTGGTTGTTACTGACAAGGAGCACATGGCTGAGCCCTTTAATCACCACTTTATTAAGTCAGAATTCCTATTTGACTCTTACATGCCTCCTTGCCCATTCAAGATTTCCTCATCTCCCACCCCTTCTAATGTGACTATCCCCGATGCTCCTCCCTCTTTCTCCCCTGCCCTGCTACAAAATTTCTCCCTTCAGGCAGTCACTGAGTGCTAAAGGAGCTCCTTAAATTTGACCCCTAAAAAACAGCTGGGTCAGATGGTTTAGAGTAGACCCTTTTTTAAGGTTGCAACCCCTATCTTTGCCAAGCCCATCTCTGACCTTTTAACCTGTCTCTCCTCCGGGGGAGGTTCCCATTGCTTGGAAGGTAGCCATGGTGCATCCTTTATTTAAAGGTGGAGATCAAGCTGATCCTAACTGTTATAGGCCCATTTCTATTTTTCCATGGTTATCAAAAGTGTTTTGCAAAACTTGTCAATAATCAACTGACTGGCTTTGTTGATGTCTACAGTATTCTCTCGGGTATGCAATCTGGTTTCTGCTCAGGTTATGGATGTGTCACTGCAACCTTAAAGGTCCTAAATGATGTCACAATTTCCCTTGATTCTAAGCAATGTTGTGCTGCTATTTTTATTGACTTGGCTAAAGCTTTTGATACGGTAGACCATTCAATTTTTGTGGGCCAGCTAAGGAGTATGGGTGTCTCGGAGGGCTCTTTGGCCTGGTTTGCTAACTACCTCTCTCAAAGAGTACAGTGTATAAAGTCAGAACATCTGCTGTCTCAGCCACTGCCTGTCACCAAGGGAGTACCCCAAGGCTCGATCCTAGGCCCCACATTCTGATCAATTTACATCAACATAGCTCAAGTAGGAGGAAGCTCTCATCTATTTATATGCAGATGATACACTCTTATACTCAGCTGGCCCGTCCCCAGATTTTGTGTTAAACACTCTAAAACAAAGCTTTCTTAATGTCCAACAAGCTTTCTCTGCCCTTTACCTTTTTGTTTTGGAGGTGTTCAGAACAAGGTTATGTGGACTGATAAGAAGAATGCCCCTCTCCCCACCGGTGTGATTACTACCTCCTGAGGGTTTAGAGCTTGAGGTATTCACCTCATACAAGTACTTGGGAGTATGACTAGACGGTACACTGCCCTTCTCTCAGCACATATCAAAGCTGCAGGCTAAGGTTGCATCTAGGCTTGGCTTCATCTATCGTAATTGCTCGTCTTTCACCCCAGCTGCCAAACTAACCCTGATTCAGATGACCGTCCTACCCATGCTAGATTATGTAGATGTAATTTATAGATAGGCAGGTAAGGGTGCTCTCGAGCGGCTAGATGTTCTTTATCATTCGGCCATCAGTTTTGCCACCAATGCTCCTTATAGCACACATCACTGCACTCTGTAAACTGGTCATCTCTGTATACACGTCGCTTATTTATAAAAACCCTCTTAGGCCTCACTCCCCCTCATCCTCCATATACAACACCTATTCTGCCAGGCACATTCTGTTAAAGGTCCCCAAAGCACACACATCCCTGGGTCGCTCCTCTTTTCAGTTCGCTGCAGCTGGAAGGAGCTGCAGCTGGTAGGAGCTGCAAAAAACACTTAAACTGGACCTCTTTATCTCCATCTCTTCATTCAAAGACTCAATCATGGACACTCTTACTGGCAGTTGTGGCTGCTTCACGTGATGTATTGTTGTCTCTACCATCTTGTCCTTTGTGCTGTTGTCTGTGCCCAGTAATGTTTGTATCATGTTTTATGCTGCTGCCGCCATGTTTTGCTCCCATGCTGTTGTTGTTGTCTTAGGTCTCTCTTTATGTTGTGTTATGGTGTCTCTTGTCGTGATGTGTATTTTGTCCTATATTTTCATAATTTATTTTATTTTATTCCTGTCCCAGCAGGAGGCCTTTTGGTAGGCCGTCATTGTAAATAAGATTTTGTTCTTAACTGACTTACCTAGTTAAATAAAAAAATATAGCTTCAGGGTTACATTAAGTTACATCGTTAAAGTTGACATTCTCCACTTTTTTACAGTATACAACTAACATTGTAAGCTAAAGCATTGAAAGAATATCAAAAACTTAAAGGAATACAGTTAATTCCCTACCCAAGTGTACGCTACAATATACCCCTTGCCCTGTCTGCCATGCCCCGCCCTGTCTGCCATGCCCCACCCCCTCGCCCTGTCTACCATGCCCCGCCCTGTCTGCCATGCCCCGCCCCCTCGCCCTGTCTACCATGCCCCGCCCTGTCTGCCATGCCCCGCCCCGCCCTGTCTGCCATGCCCCGCCCCTCGCCCTGTCTACCATGCCCCTCCCCCTTGCGCACCCTGTCTAGGGTGCAACATGAGGGGGACAACAATGAATGCAGGCAGGTTGTTTATGTTTGGTAGGCTAAATATACATATCAACGGTAGCAAAATAATGTAACTATTAAATCTGTGTATAGCTCTAGTTAGACACACTACTGTTAATGTGCATAGTTATACGTGGTTGTATAGTTACTGCAGCAGCCTTAGTCCATATGTCTAGCATGTTTCTGCTTTTCCCACTTTTAGCTCAGAAGGGCATAGTGAAGTTCTGGGATGAGTTTGGGTACCTGTCGGCCAGCTGGTCCTCACTCCCCTCGGCTGAGCAGAGATACAAGAGACGCCGCGCCATGGAGATACCCCTCACCATACAGTGTGGTGAGTTGTACACATACAGAGACACTTTAAAGTGTGTCAAGTCACACACACACATAAATAAATAAATAGACAAGCTCAGAGTTGTCTTTCTCTCCCTCTCTCTCTGTAGATAAATGTCTGAAGTGGAGGACTCTGCCATTCCAGATGGATGCGGTGGATAAACGTTACCCGGACAGCTGGGTGTGTCTGATGAACCCTGACAGCACTCAGGACAGGTAAACACACACACACACACACACCTGCAGGAACACCACATACAGTATATCTCAAATGTTGTGTGTGTGTTGTAGGTGTGATGCAGCGGAGCAGAAACAGAACCTTCCATGTGGAGTCCTGAAGAAGGACAGACAGACAGCGGAGGACAAACAGAAAGAACTGACAGAGAAGATCAGACAGCAGCAGGAGAAACTAGAGGCTCTGCAGAAAACCAGCACCATCAAATCAGCAGCAGATGTGAAGAAGTTGCCTCTGGACGTCAGCATGAGACCCATAAATGACAGTTCTTCCCAGGTACACGCACACACAGTCACAAATACTCCCCATCTACAGGTAAACACACACTACATGCATACATACTTAGCCTCTACTGGTTTTACACAATAACACATACTGTCTCCTGATATCTGAATATAATGTTTCATGTTCTCTCTGTCTCCTAGGCAACCAGGTCTTCAGAGCGTGTTTCACGCCCTCGCTCCCCCCCTCTCCCCGCCCTCCTCAAGAACGCCCCCAGCCAGCCGCCAGCCCCCAACCGCAAACTCACCAATTCCCCTCGACCGACCACCCGGCCTGCTGCCCCAGCCTCCAGAGTCGACCAATCTAGAGCCAGAGCTGCAGCGAAGCCATCACCCCCTCCAGCTAAGCCCGCCCCCAAAGCCCCAGCCAAAATCCCCACCAAACCCACCCCTCCAAGCCGCAGCTCACGGGTGAGTATGTTTGTGTGTTGTCCTTTATCAAATATATTATGGTTATGTTAAAAGGATAGTGTGAGACTTTGGCAATTAAGCCATTTATCTACTTACCCAGAGTCTGATGTAGACTTTGTCATTGCCCTATTGAAAACAGGTTTTTAGAAATGTTTGCAAATGTTAGCATTTGCTCGCAAAACTACCTCTAACTTCCTTCATACTGGATGCAGAGACATAAAAATGCTATCCATGAGTTAATTGCCAAATACCAAAATAATTTTATGGTCCAGTATCAGTAATATCTATGGTGTTTCTACAGATTCAAGCCAAATCGTCTCCTGCCAAAGCAACCACACCTGCTAGCAGCCAGCGCAAGAGAGTGATGGAGGAGGAGAGTGAGGAGGAGGAGGAGGAGGAGGAAGAAGAAGAAGAAGAAGAAGAAGAAGAGGAGGACAGCGAGGAGGAGAAGGAGCCTCAGCCCAAGAAATCCAAGATGGCAGCTGCAGTGGGGAATCGTGGGAAAACTGTTGAGAAAGCTCCACTCAAGCGGGGAAAAGTGACGGAGGTACACTCTCACATATACATTTTCACTGCTCAGACTATCAATCTGTCAATCTATAGAATATATGTATACAATGTATCAGACAGACACAGGAAAGCACTTAATGTGTAAGAGGAGAGGGAACGGAAAGATAAAGGGGAAGGGATGTTTGGAAGAAGAGGACAGATGGATGTTTCCTGAAGACGAGTGAGGACAGAGGTGATGTTAGGTATGGAGAGGGGGAAAGCTCTTTTGGAGGAAGAACAGAGTCTGACACATGGAGCAGACCAGTTTACCCATAGGTCAGAGGTTGACCCATAGTTCAGAGGTCATGTGATGTCATCGACCCCACAGGTCCCCACCCCCCACTCAGCACCAAACCCCGCCGCCTGAGAAGAGGAGTGCTACCATACCAACACGGCTGCCCCCTGCAACACCACCACCAGCCAAACCCATCCCCGCCCCGCCTAAGCCCTCGGGTGGGGCTAGAGCCAAGGTACCCACCAGCCACGGCGCAAGAGGCTACACCTTCTCCACTCATAATGTTATCTGTCCTATCCCTCTCTCCTAACTCTAATCATAATAGAATAGATCCTCCCCTTCTCTCATAATTCTACTCTGAATGGAATGGGTCCTGTCTGTCTCCTAACTCTACTCTTAAGGGTGTTTTCGCATATAGTCCTCTTTAAAATAACTGATCTCAGTCTTCGTTAAAGTGAACTTTGGGGTTAAGATAAACCAAAAAAACTCTTATCTTGCCTTTGAATGAGGACTCGACTCTTTTGCCACTTCACTTATTTTTCCTCTCTACATTCACATTGCTATGATTAGAAAGGAACCAAGATCTTTTTCCAACATTCACTCAATGCACTGTGGGTTTTTTACAAAGTGCAGGACAAGCCATTCCATCAGAATGTGTTATATTACAGCTAGATATATCTATTTAAATTTTGGAAGCTAATAGATTGCATTTAGTTAAGAGACGTCATTGTAATCTGAAGATATTATTAACATTGATGTATTATTGGTAACAGAATAAATGGCAGAAGAATAACTGCATATTAAATCATGCTAATGTAGGCTACTGCCCCTTTAAGAGCTAGAATTGATTTTGCACCCCAAATTGGGATTCTCACCAAATATTGTCATTTTTCAAATCCCAGAATTGAATAAACAGCTTTCGAAGCTCTCGACCTATAGATCACATATTGCAAGCCAAATAATCTGAACTAATATTTTGGAGTTTGTGTGCATCCATGGCAATCTCTAATCAATATCCAAAAATTGCATGTTTTTTTTCAATGTATCTGCACATCTCTCTGTTGTGGCACCAATGTGAGGGTTTATGGCAGGGGAAACTGTGTTGCAGTAGTCTAGTGTGAGGTGTGGGAATACTGACAAGCAAACCTGGGAACCTTTGTGTTGGGTCCTATCTGTCTCTTAACTATTCTATATATAGTTGCTTATATTCTGCTCTCCTGCTTCTTCTTTCTCTCCTGCTCTCTTTTCTCAATAACACACCACTCTTGTATTTCTTCACACTCACTTACTACTAGACAATTTGATCCGTGTGTTTTCTGTGTGTAATGTTTTTAGGTGACAGGCAGTGCAGAGGACGAACACCCAGAGAATGAACCGAAGAATGCTCAGAAAGGTGATTTTTATTACGTTCTTGATGATAGTTGATTTGCTGAGAATATTTCCTATTAGCAATGACATAGACAGGACAAAGCTTCACAATTCCTCTGTGTTGTCTCCTGTAGATAAGGGTATGTTGGTGGAGGTACGTGTGAATAAGGAATGGTTCACAGGCAAAGTGGTTGCTGTGGAAACCAGCAAGCAGAGCGTTCGCTGGAAGGTGAAGTTTGACTACGTCCCCAGATCCACCCCCAAGGACCGATGGTAGGCTCACCAACTCACCGTCTTTGTGCTTTGTTGTCTTACGTTTATGTGTGTGTTGTACTGGTGCTGGGAATGGCTAGGGACCTCACAATACGATATTAGCACAATACTTAGGTGCCGATACAATATGTATTGCGATTCTCCCGGTTTAATATGTATTGTGATTTAATACTGCTATTTTATTACATTGGGAACTATATCTGCTGCAGAGAGACAAGGGGGCATGAGAAAACAAGTTTTTGATCAGTCAGGCAAATAAGTGCTGAAAACCTGTTGGCTCACTATTTATTTTTTTAACATAAATAGAATAGCTATAACTTATTCTCTATTTAAATCGGTACTTGGAGTAAAATATCAGTATAGTATAGTCTAAAAAATAATATTGCAATATGGAACTGTATAGATTCCCCCCCCCCCATCACTATGCTGTACCAGTGGCCAATGATGTGCCAGTTTCTATTTAATTTACAAATGTTTTGATAAGTCAGTGTTCTCAGGAGTTTGGGTGTGCTGTTATTTTGGTGGTTAAGGGCAGTGAGGAGGTGAGGTTGTTGGTATAATTTATGGTTGTTGTTATTAGGGTTTTCAAAGGCAGTGAGGAGGTGAGGTTGATGCGACCCCCCTCTCCCCTCTCCCAGACCCCTGACACACAGCAAGGGGAGGGGACTGAAAAGGGGCCCGCCCCCATGGAACCTGACACCACCCAACCAGGAACCAGTCGAGAGGTGACTGACAATCTGGTCAACATGATGAGGTAACCATGACTACCCGATACTCTGTCTGTTGGTTTTTGGCCTCCAATTGCCTTTTTTTCAGAGGGAGAATGGAATGTGGATGTCACAACTCTAATTTTGTGTGTTCTCTTTAGGACGCTGCTGCGTTATTTCTTCCCTCCTGATTTCCGGATCCCGAAGGATGATGTCAACAGCATGACCGCAGAAGAGCTAGTGGCCTTCCCTATGGTGAGACTGACCTTTAACTCCTGACCTCTAACTTTAACCCATGTCTTCTAGAGACCTGCCCTGGAGTCTGCTGCAGTCATATCATTGTAAATCATACCATAGCAAAATTGTATGTATGTGTGTACATATACACTACCATTCAAAAGTTTGTGGTCACTTAGAAATGTATTTTTTCTCTTTTTTAAATGCAAAAAAAAAAAGTAAATTTAAAATAACATCAAATTGATCAGAAATGCAGTGTAGACATTGTTAATGTTGTAAATGACTATTGTAGCTGGAAACGGCTGATTTTTTAAAATGGAATATCTACATAGGCGTACAGAGGCCCATTATCAGCAACCATCGCTCCTTTGTTCCAATGGCACTTTGTGTTAACTAATCCAAGTTTATCATTTTAAAAGGCTAATTGATCATTAGAAAACCCTTTTGCAAGTATGTTAGCACAGCTGAAAACTATCGTGCTGTTTAAAGAAGCAATAAAACTGGCCTTTAGACTAGTTGAGTATCTGGAGCATCTGCATTTGTGGGTTCAAATACAGGCTCAAAATGGCCAGAAACGAATAACTTTCTTCTGAAACACGTTAGTCTATTCTTGTTCTGAGAAATGAAGGCCGTTTCATGAGAGAAACTGAAGATCTCGTACAACGCTGTGTACTACTTCCTTCACAGTACAGCGCAAACTGGCTCTAACCAGAATACAAAGAGTTGGAGGCCCTGGTGCACAACTGAGCAAGAGGACAAGTACATTAGAGTGTCTAGTTTGAGAAGCAGATGCCTCACAAGTCCTCAACTGACAGCTTCATTAAATAGTACTAACAAAACACCCGTCTCAAAGTCAACAGTGAAGAGGCGACTCTGGGATGATGGCCTTCTTGGCAGAGTTTCTCTGTCCAGTGTCTGTGTTCTTTTTCCCATCTTAATCTTTTATTTTTGTTGGCCAGTCTGAGATATGGCCTTTTCTTTGCAACGCTGCCTAGAAGGCCAGCATACCGGAGTCGCCTCTTCACTGTTGGCATTGAGACTGGTGTTTTGTGGGTACTATTTAATGAAGCTGTCAGTTGAGGACTTGTGAGGCGTCTGTTTCTCAAACTAGGCACTCTAATGTACTTGTCCTCTTGCTCAGTTGTGCACCGGGGCCTCCCATTCCTCTTTATATTCTGGTTAGAGCCAGTTTGCACTGTTCTTTGAAGGAAGTAGTACACAGCGTTGTACGAGATCTTCAGTTTCTCGCATGAAACGGCCTTCATTTCTCAGAACAAGAATAGACTAACGTGTTTCAGAAGAAAGTTATTAGTTATTACACTGCATTTCTGATCAATTTTATGTTATTTTAATGGACTGTCTTTTTGCATTTAAAAAACAAAAGAAAACATTTCTAAATGACCCCAAACTTTTGAACCGTAGTGTATATATCAATCTGATCTATATCTATGCATGTGTGTGCAGAAGGAGTATTTCCAGCAGTATGAGCTGGGTCTCCAGTCTCTGTGTAACTCGTACCAGAGCAGAGCTGACGCCAGAGCCAAAGCTGTGGAGGAGAAGAGTACCAGCGCTGAGACCAAACTCAGGGAGGCAGACGAGAAGCTACAGAAACTACGAACCAACATCGTACAACTGCTGCAGAAAGTACAGGAGGTAAGACGCACCAAAATCGAAGCTTATCTACGGAGAATATGCGATAACCCACATGCACTCACACACAGACAAACTGAAAAGGAATGTCGCTCCTTTCCTCCTGCAGGACATTGACATAAACACCGATGACGAACTGGATGCCTACATAGAAGACCTGCTGACCAAGGGGGACTAGTGAGGAGACAGGCTCTCGGAACCCTGTCTTGCTCTCAGAACATTGGTCCGTCTGTACTTCCCAAAGTACTGTAGCTCTGTAACTCCTCTACAGACGCCCTTTACCCATAACCCTCCCTCCTGCCCGCCCCGCTCTGCAGATGGAGAGGAGAGGCAGCTGCTGCCTGACCTACTGCTGTTGCCGTTTGGTCCCCAAGTTTGTTTTTATAAAACTGCAGTATGGTTTTCTGTTTCTCTGTCTGTTCTTGTTTATTTAACATTAGCATGCTCTGGTTTCGGGTGGTCCATTCTGAGAATAGCACGTAACGGACATCTCTTTTTAGTCCTTTTATATCAACAATCTATTATGTTATTTACAAGCTCTGTTAAGCTACTGTAGGTTACACCAACCAGTCCTGATTGACTGCCGAACTGAACTCTCCTCAATCTGTAGGTGAGGATCAGATTCTGCTCTTGTTGCTATGTTCTGATCATGTGCCGTGTACACGCATACATACGCACGCCAGTCCAAGTACGGCACCAAGCGTCTCCGATCAAAGTTCCTGTGATGTAGATGACAGGCGATTCTGTGATTTCAGAAGAGGGTCTGATGGTAACCTAAACTATGGAACAGTTAAGATTCATATGTATTCTCCATATTGATCTGTGATCAGGTGGAGGGAAATTACATGAATCATAAACCCATAATAGCGTCCTGACCCATAACCCCTTTACCACCAGTCACAGTCCGATGCAAATCCAGTCCCGTTGAGTGCCAGATTTGATGTTAGCTGCCATCAGATGGTCAAGCCTTTTCTACCCTGTGTTAAAGCGTTATGTTTAACCCAGTGTTGAAAAAACGAATCAGTGTTGCCTAGCTGCTTTCAACCACCTCTCTCCCCCCCAGCCTCTCTCTCCCACCTAGCCGCCTCTCTCTCCCACCTAGCCGCCTCTCTCTCCCACCTAGCCGCCTCTCTCTCCCACCTAGCCGCCTCTCTCCCACCTAGCCGCCTCTCTCTCCCACCTAGCCGCCTCTCTCTCCCACCTAGCCGCCTCTCTCTCCCACCTAGCCGCCTCTCCCACCTAGCCGCCTCTCTCCACCCACCTAGCCGCTCTCTCTCCCACCTAGCCGCCTCTTTCTCCCACCTAGCCGCCTCTCTCTCCCACCTAGCCGCCTCTCTCCCACCTAGCCGCCTCTCTCTCCCACCTAGCCGCCTCTCTCTCCCACCTAGCCGCCTCTCTCTCCCACCTAGCCGCCTCTCTCTCCCACCTAGCCGCCTCTCTCTCCCACCTAGCCGCCTCTCTCTCCCACCTAGCCGCCTCTCTCTCCCACCCTAGCCGCCTCTCTCTCCCACCTAGCCTCCTCTCTCTCCCACCTAGCCTCCCTCTCTCTCACACCCTAGCCTCCTCTCTCTCACACCCTAGCCTCCTCTCTCTCTCACACCCTAGCCTCCTCTCTCTCTCACACCCTAGCCTCCTCTCTCTCTCACCTAGCCTCCTCTCTCTCACACCCTAGCCTCCTCTCTCTCTCACACCCTAGCCTCCTCTCTCTCACACCCTAGCCTCCTCTCTCTCACACCCTAGCCTCCTCTCTCTCTCACACCCTAGCCTCCTCTCTCTCTCACACCCTAGCCTCCTCTCTCTCTCACACCCTAGCCTCCTCTCTCTCTCTCACACCTAGCCTCCTCCCTCTCTCACCCTAGCCTCCTCCCACTCTCACACCCTAGCCTCCTCTCTCTCTCACACCCTAGCCTCCTCTCTCTCTCACACCCTAGCCTCCTCTCTCTCTCACCCTAGCCTCCTCTCTCTCTCACACCCTAGCCTCCTCTCTCTCTCACACCCTAGCCTCTCTCTCTCTCACACCCTAGCCTCCTCTCTCTCTCACACCCTAGCCTCTCTCTCTCTCACACCCTAGCCTCCTCTCTCTCTCTCTCACACCCAGCCTCCTCCTCTCTCTCACACCTTAGCCTCCTCCTCTCTCTCTCTCTCTCACACCCCTAGCCTCTCTCTCTCTCTCACACCCCAGCCTCTCTCTCTCTCTCACACCCCAGCCTCCTCTCTCTCTCTCTCTCTCTCTCACACCCCAGCCTCCTCTCTCTCTCTCTCTCTCTCACACCCCAGCCTCTCTCTCTCTCTCACACCCCAGCCTCCTCTCTCTCTCTCACACCCACAGCCTCCTCTCTCTCTCACACCCCAGCCTCTCTCTCTCTCTCACACCCCAGCCTCTCTCTCTCACACCCTAGCCTCTCTCACCCCAGCCTAGCCTCTCTCTCTCTCTCACACCCCAGCCTCCCTCTCTCTCTCTCACACCCCAGCCTCCTCTCTCTCTCTCTCACACCCCAGCCTCCTCTCTCTCTCTCTCTCTCACACCCCAGCCTCCTCTCTCTCTCTCTCTCACACCCCAGCCTCCTCTCTCTCTCTCTCTCACACCCCAGCCTCCTCTCTCTCTCTCTCTCTCACACCCCAGCCTCCTCTCTCTCTCTCTCTCACACCCCAGCCTCCTCTCTCTCTCTCTCTCTCACACCCCAGCTCTCTCTCTCTCTCTCTTTCTCACACCCCAGCCTCCTCTCTCTCTCTCTCTCTCTCACACCCCAGCCTCCTCTCTCTCTCTCACACACCCCAGCCTCCCTCTCTCTCTCTCACACCCCAGCCTCCTCTCTCTCTCTCTCACACCCCAGCCTCTCTCTCTCACACCCCAGCCTCTCTCTCTCTCCCACCCTAGCCTCCTCTCTCTCCCACCCTAGCCTCCCCTCTCTCCCACCCTAGCCTCCCCCTCTCTCCCACCCTAGCCTCCCCTCTCTCCCACCCTAGCCTCCCTCTCTCTCCCACCCTAGCCTCCCTCTCTCTCCCACCCTAGCCTCCCCCTCTCTCCCACCCTAGCCTCCCCCTCTCTCCCACCCTAGCCTCCCTCTCTCTCCCACCCTAGCCTCCCCCTCTCTCCCACCCTAGCCTCCCCTCTCTCCCACCCTAGCCTCCCCCTCTCTCCCACCCTAGCCTCCCCCTCTCTCCCACCCTAGCCTCCCCCCTCTCTCCCACCCTAGCCTCCCCCCCTCTCTCCCACCCTAGCCTCCCCCTCTCTCTCTCACCCTAGCCTCCCCCTCTCTCTCTCTCACCCTAGCCTCCCCCTCTCTCTCTCACCCTAGCCTCCCCCCCTCTCTCTCTCACCCTAGCCTCCCCTCTCCCTCTCTCTCTCTCTCTCACACCCTTAGCCTCCTCTCTCCCTCACCCTAGCCTCCTCTCTCTCACACCCTTAGCCTCCTCAGCGTGTTTGACCATGAATCTTGTTCTAGAGGCAGCTCTGTAGAGTGGTCACCAGCTGGCACAGCCACCAAGTCATAAAGTCTGATTTTACTCCTAACCTTAAATTAAAGCCAAAAAGCAAATTTGTTTTCATGAATTTTTACAATCTAGATCATTTTGACTTTGCAGCTGGCCCATCTAGCAGAAATCTTTCAGTTATGCCTCAAAGGCAAGTTTCATGACAGTAAACGTCAACATGCATCCTGTTCTGACAGTGTAGCCATGGGGTTTACCAGCCAGACTATTGAGGGTGTTTGGTCCTCCCAACGCCCTGGAGACTGAAGTACTTACTGGGTTTTATCAGTACGATTATCTGTTACGTCTCCTCAATACAACTATGTCCCTATTGTTTCTTCTTGCCATTGTGACATGATAGTTCAATGTTTTCATTTGTCTCAAAGGTGATTGAGTTCATAGTTATCTAAAGTTCTCTGTTCATATTATTCAGCGGTCATGTTTCTTCTAATGGCTATTTTTAACATGTCAAGGAAACGTTTTATTAAATGGTATATGTTATTTTGTCTGGTGTGTGTACTCTCCTTTTCTGTCTGTCTATATGGAGAAACAAATTGTGTTCCCAGACAACTGCACCGCTGGATTCAGAAATCATAGGCCCTGGGGCTTTTGATTTTCCTATTGGTTCTACAAGCATATTAGTCTTTTTCAGCAGTAGGCATTTGCTTTCCAAACTGCCTTTTTCCTGGCCACAATGCAACAAGCTGTAGGCTATATTTGGCAGGCATACTGCCCAAACGGCGGCCTTCCTGACTAGGCATACCGGTTACTGGCAAATTAAAGGAAACAAGGGATACAAAGTATACAGTTTATTCGGAAGGTATTCAGACCCCTAGACTTTTTCCACATTGTTACGTTACAGCCTTGTTCTAAATATGGATTTTTTAAATTCCCCTGATCAAACTACACACTACCCCATAATAACACTTATACAAACATTTCTAAAATCCTGTTTTTTATGTAAAAAAAAAAAAAAAGTTATTTCACATTTATATAACTATTCAGACCCTTTACGCAGTACTTTGAAGGACCTTTGGCGGCAATTACAGCCTCAAGGTTTTTTTTGGTATGATGCTACAAGCTTGGCAAACCTGTATTTGGGGAGTTTCTCCAATCATTCTCTGCAGATCCTCTCAAGCTCTGTCAGGTTGGATGGGGAGCGTTGCTGCACAGCTATCCTGAGCGCACTGGAGTAGGTTTTCATGAAGGATCTCTGTACTTTGCTCTGTTCATCTTTCCCTTGATCCTGACTAGTCCCTGCTGCTGAAAATCATCCCCACAGCATGATGCTACCACCACCATGCTTCACTGTGCAAAGTTTCCTCCAGACTGAAGGTTGGCATTCAGGCCAACGTGTTCAATCTTGGTTTCATCAGACCAGAGTCCTTTAGGTGCCGTATGGCAATTCCAAGCGGCCTGTTATGTGCCTTTTACTGAGAAGTAGCTTCCATCTAGACTCTACCATAAAGATCTGATTGGTGGAGTGTTCCAGAGATGGTTGTCCCTCTGGAAGGTTATCCCATCTCCACAGAGGAGCTCTGTCAGAGTGACTATCGGGTTCTTTGTCACCTCCCTGACCAAGGCCCTTCTCCCCCGATTGCTCAGTTTGGCCAGATGGCCAGCTCCAGGATGAGTCTTGGTGGTTACACACTTCTTCCATTTAAGAATGATGGAGGCCACTGTGTTCTTGGGGACCTTCAATGCAACAAAAAAAAAGTGGTTCCCTTACACTGATCTGTGCCTCGTCACAATCCTGTTTCGGGGCTCTACAGACAATTCCTTCGACTTCATGGCTTGGTTTATGCTCTGACATGCACTGTCAGCTGTGGGAACTTTATATGATGTACACAGGTGTGTGCATTTCCAAATCATGTCCTTTCAATTGAATTTACCACAGGTGGAATCCAATCAAGTTGTAGAAACATCTCAAGGATGATGAATGGAAACAAGATGCACCTGAGCTCAATTTTGAATCTCATAGCAAAGGGTCTGAATTTATTTAAAAATAAAAATGGTCATTATAGGATATTGTGTGTAGATTGATACTTTTTTGATAATCCATTTTAGAATAAGGCTGTAACGTAACAAAATGTGTGGAAAGTCAAGGGGTCTGAATACTTTCCGAATGCACTGTATGTTATGGTGTGGGGTGCATTTTCCTGGCATGTTTAGGTATACTTGTAAAATATATATAATACAAGGTGCATTGATGCTGTGCTTGCAACTCGTAGTGGCGCAACACCCTTTTAAGACAGTTTGTTGGTGTTGATTTAATTTTGGCAGATACCTGTATGTACTTGTTATTTTTTCTAAACTATTGAACATTGAGAGCGGGCTCCTGTGGTTTGGATAAATTATATATATATATTTTTTGCCTCCTGGGCCTGTCATGCCAAATAATGTCCCCCAGCCAAATAGTGTGCCCTTCTACGTCGTCATGGGATTCAAACTACTGGCATCCGTTGCTATATCAACGGTGTGATGACCAAATGATTAGAATTTGAGATCATTACAGCCTAAATTACGTTATTTTCACCATCGCTATGCAAACAAGGCTTATTTCTGCTTTTGCTGTTTAAACAAGTTTTGTTTAGCTAATAAAATGAAAACGTTAATTGGAATTACTTTTGGATGCCTTGTTAACATTACAATTTGTTAACATTGTAAATGAGAACTTGTTCTCAACTGGCCTACCTGGTTAAATAAAGGTAAAATACATTTTTTTTAAAACATGAAGTCCATGTCTTAAATATTGCTACGTTTCGGAAATATCTTGACTCAATTGACCAGTCACATTTATTTATTATACAGTTTATTGTAATTTTTTATATATATATTACTTTTCAGAAGTTTGAGGTCACTTAAATGTCCTTGTTTTTGAAAGAAAAACACTTTTTGTCCATTTATAATAACAAATTGATCAGAAATACAATGTAGGCATTGTTAGTGTTGTAAATATCTATTGTAGCTGGAAACGGCTGAAGGGACCAAACAAGTCTTCTTATTATTGGTGTCCTTTAGTAGTGGTTTCTTTGCAGCAATTCAACCATGAAAGCCTGATTCACGCAGTCTCCTCTGAACAGTTGATGTCGAGATGTATCTGTTACTTGAACTTTGTGAAGCATTTATTTGGGCTGCAACTTCTGAGTTTGGTAACTCTAATGAACTTATCCTCTGCAGCAGAGAACTCTTTCCTGTGGCGGTCCTCATGAGAGCCAGTTTCATCAGCGCTTGGTTTTTGCGACTGCATTTGAAAACACTTTCAAAGTTATTGACATTTTCCGCTTTGACTGACCATGTCTTAAAATAATGATGGACTGTCGTTTCTCTTTGCTTATTTGAGCTGTTCTTGCCATAATATGGACTTGGTCTTTTACCAAATAGGGCTATATTCAGTATAATGCCCCTAAATTGTCACAACACAACTGAAGTTAAGAAATTCCACAAATTAACTTTTAACAAGGCACACCTGTTAATTGAAATGCATTCCGG
This sequence comes from Oncorhynchus tshawytscha, assembly GCF_018296145.1. NCBI lineage: Eukaryota > Metazoa > Chordata > Actinopteri > Salmoniformes > Salmonidae > Oncorhynchus > Oncorhynchus tshawytscha. The sequence continues at coordinate 32,129,120 of NC_056432.1, forward strand.
ATGACTACCTCATGAAGCTGGTTGAGAGATTGCCAAGAGTGTTGCAAAGCTGTCATCAAGGTAAAGGGTGGCTACTTTGAAGAATCACAAATAGAAAAAATATTCTGATTTTTTTAAGACTTTGGTTACCACATGATTCCATATGTGTTATTTCATATTTTTGATGTATTCACTATTATTCTACAATGTAGAAAACAGTAAAAAATAAAGAAAAATCCTTGAATTATTAGGTGTCCAAACTTTTGATCAGTGGTGTAAAGTACTTAAGAAAAAATACTTCAAAGTACTCCTTAAGTTGCTTTTTGTGGTATCTGTAATTTCCTTTCCTATTTATATTTTTGATTACTTTTACTTTTACTTCACTACATTCTTAACGAAAAAAAATGTTATTTTTACTCCATACTTTTTTCATTTTCGTTACATTTTGACAGGAAAATGGTCCAATTCACACACTTATCAAGAGAACATACCTGATCTGGCGGACTCACTAAACACAAATGCTTAGTTTGTAAATGATGTCTCCGTGTTGGAGTGTGCCCCTGGCTATCTGCCAATAAATTGAAAAATAAAATTGTACTGTCTGGTTTGCTTAATATAAGGAATTTTAAATGGTTTATACCTGTACTTTTACTTTTCAACTTAAGTACATTTTAGCAATTATATTAACTTTAGATACTTAAGTATATTTAAAACCAAAAACGTTAAGAATTTTATTCAAGTAGTATTTTACTGAGTGACTTTTACTTTTACTTGTCATTTTCTATTAAGATATCTTTACTTTTACTCAAGTATGACAATTGAGTACTTTTTCCACCACTGCTTTTGACTGGTACTGTATATGTTTTTTTTGCTGCCTCTTGGGTCACCCAGGGGCTTCAGCCCCGGTAAGCCCCTGCATTAAACCGGCCCTGTGCACCACCTGCATGGTTATTCATCAAGCTACACAAAGTCTAGAAGTCATAGGTATCCTGTGCCACATGTTGATTTTCATCTGAGAGATCTAGCTCTTTACTAGGGTAGACCGTCACTGTTATTTTATTTCATAAGCTATGTGTATTTTATGACCAAACGTAGTCAGGACTAAGCTGGTGTCTAGTCTGATGTTCCAGTCGTTTACTTTGAAGGTCGATCTAGATTTTTATGTTAACGCCAGTGTTTACTCCTGACTTTTATTTTGAAGACGAAGTATGGGGATTTGGAAGTCGGAACTAGCTGAGTAAACAAAACAACATTCTAGAAGTTATTGTTGATTAAGACACCTACGTTTTCCTTTAAGCTTTCCAAACCAGATATTTGTAAACGTTACTCTTTGACAACCAGTGCCAGACTAATGTGAAGCATAGAGATTGCTCTGTTGCTACAGTGCCTGAACTTTAACACACTTTTGGATCACAAATGTTGGCATTGCATAATGTTTTATTTAAAAAAATATTTGCATATTAGGACCATTACTAAACCCAATGTTGAAGTTGTTTGACCACACAAATGAAAGGCATTGACTGTTACATAAATTCATTTTTTTTGCATTAAGATTTCCTACTGCAAATCCTTAAGGTTTCCTACTACTGCACATCCATAAGATTTCTTATTAATGGCCCACTGTGATACTTACAGCTGTTTTTTATCATTTAAATAATCATGTGTATATTCATTGATTCTTATAAATGTCGATCCTTAAACTTGAGTGTCTTTTCTCTACCTAGCTTTATAGCAAACCAAGTGCAAGTGCTGCCGTTTTGTTATTTTTCAAATCAAGGAATAGGCCTTTAAATTTAACTAAAGAAATGCAGCTGCTGGTTTAAAAAAAAAAATCTGTTTACTTGTCATATTTAGGCCAGTGACGTCTGAGCTCCTGGACCATGGTTTCGAGCCCACTGCTGCACCGACAGGTCACCAGACGCTGTTACCGGCTGTGTATTAGAATGTTTCGCTGCTGTCAAGCAGCAGTTCTGCAAGCTGGTTCAGCGGGGCCTGGCTTGGTCACCCCAAGATGTCACGGAGCAGAGGGGCAGCCAGAGTTCTCCCGGGCCTGGATAGGAGGGTTCTTCCAGGAGAGACCTGAACCCATTCCTGGAGGACGCTCTGCTACAGGGATACCTGAGGAGACACCTGCCCAGTGAGGTGTGTGTGTATCCCATACTAATGTTTCAGAATGGATAAAACATTATGATGATGCTTTATCTGTTAGTCACTAATGTGATGGTGGTGTGTTCAGACCTGTGTGTGTTTGGGGAGCAGTTGGTGCTTGGGTTGGGTTGGGTTGGGTCGGGTTGGGAGTGAGGTCGGTTGGTGACCAATGATCCCTGGGGTTGCCATGTCGAACACATCGTCACCTCCCCCGCCTGGCTACACATGAAGGACCTATCAGCACAGGAGGGGCTGGTCGCCATCAGATACGAGAGGACACACGTGGAGTGGTGTTGGGAGACACCTGACCCTTACACACCCTGAAACCTCACCTATTAACCCATCTTTTCCCAAACCTGTCCTGCGGACCCCAAGGGGTGACATTTAGGTTTTTGTCCTCGCACTACACACCTGATTCCACTTATCAACTCCTCATCAAACCTTTATGGAATCAGGTGTGCAATGCTAGGACAAAAACAAACATGCGTACCCATTTGGGTCCTCAGCACAAGGATTAAGAAATGCTGCCCTCACTTGACGGTCACCAACACAGAGAATATAAAAACAGTAACCGTAATCTCAGAAGCTACTCATTGGAATTTTGTGACAGGGCATTATGAAAATTCCATGCATAGAGAGTTACATATTCATACACTAATGATGATGTTGTTCCAGTCGTGTATACCAGATGTGTAAGCTGTACCTGTACTCTCCCTCCTCTGGTCTCTACGCCTGTCCTCTGGCTATGACTGATGGAGCTGCCAAGGTTATACAGGTGTGTGTGTGTCTGTCTATCTTTTTGTCTGTCTGTCTGAATTTACTTTCATGGAACTGATTATTACTGCTCATGTTGGAATAGGTGATGCAATTGATTTGGTTGTGATATAGGGATTCATACGCTTGTCTGTGTGTGGGGCAGGGCTACATCGAGGACACAGGACTACCTGCAATTCTCAGAGGTGCTCAGGTAGGTGATCACATGACACACATCTGTCTGTCTGAAGGCAGACTTACTGTTTTACGTTATGGAGTAAATATGTTGCTCTTAATGGATGAAGTGGTTTCCTACTCTCACTCTTTGTTACTCAACAACAACAGAGTGGCAATAGTTAATTTTAGTATAAGAGTACCTTCTCTCTCTCTCTAGGTGTTGAGTATCTGGGAGGGGACCACTAATATTCTGTCTTTGGATGTGCGTCTCTCGGAGCTCAGGCCTCGTACTGCAGGCCTGCGTCACACACATCCAGGTTAGGGGCCCTTAAAGGGATAAAGAGTCATTCAGAGCCATCTAAAATACATGTTTACTGAGTTTAGTTGTGAACTGACTATGACCATTGAGATCAGATTTTGGATAATTAAGTTAGTTTCCGCAGCCTTTGTCTAGTATCGTCTTCCTTGAACCAACAATGAATGGTAGCCAGGAAAGACTGTTACTAGTAATACAATTATAAATGCCATTACAACCATTGTTGATATAATTGCTAAACAAATTCTGACATTCTCCATCTAACTGCCCCCCCAGACCTTCCTGGCAGCAGCCTTCCTGTCTGTGAGATCAGTAGACCGCACCTTCTCTGGTCTGAGAAAGTTTGTGCAGGCCTCAGCTCTCAAACCACCTGGCTACCTGGAGCTGGCATCACGAGACTGGCCATACAGCCTGGCACGCATCTATATGGGTACTATACACACAGCAGGGCAATTCATGATCATTTCTGAGCATTGGCATAACAGGAGTAGCACTTATAGCCCATCACCTGGCTTAACCATTGTCACAGTTAGCTTGCCCTGAGGATGTATTGTGACTCCTGCTGTGTGTGTTTCGGGTGCTCTGCTCATTGACCCTGCCTCATGGGAGGGAGCTTCTCACTCTGACATCTATGCTGCTCTCCGGGAAACAAAACAAAAACTTTCCTGGGCTAACACTTGCACTTGACACCCCCCCACCACCACCTTCTAGCTCTGACTTTGCTGATAGCTACTTCATTGAGGAAAAGTGTACTTACTGGGACAGTGATATGTGCTTGTTCCACCTAACTATCTCAAGATTAATGCACTAACTGTAAGTCACCCTGGATAAAAGCATCTGCTAAATTACTAAAATGTAAATGTAAACACACATCAGTCCCCACTACCTGTCCTCACTAGTCCCTCGTCCTTACTTCTTGTAGGCTAATAGTTCTAGCAGTAACTGTGTGTGTGCAGTGTTTGGCGGATTACTTGAAAAATGTAATCATTTACCGATTGTTATAGTTACATGAAAAATAATCTGTAAAGTAATAATTTACTCAAAAAGAGTAATGTAATCTGATTACTATTGGATTACTTTAATTTCTAATATTTAGGCTACTGATAGTTTGCCGTGTAATTAATATTAGTACATTTAAAGTCCTATGCACCCACCTTGAATTGAAATCCTGACGTGAGTGCCCTTTGTTCAATATTTGTTGATAAATCAAATTCAGACCTACAGAAAGACCCTCTTCTCTTCTACAGTAAAATAGTAGTTGTTTTAAGACAGTTTTTTATTTTGATTGAACCTTTATTTAACTAGGCAAGTCAGTTAAGAACAAATTCTTATTCACAATGACGGCCTACCAAAAGGCAAAAGGCCTCCTATGGGGACTGGGATTTAAAAAATAAATCAAATTTAAAAAATTAGGACAAAACACACATCACGACAAAAGAGACAACACAACACTACATAAAGAGAGACCTATGACAACAACATAGCAAGGCAGCAACACATGACAACACAGCATGGTAGCAACATGACAATAACAGTGTAGCAACACAACATGGTAGCAGCACAAAACATGGTACAAACATTATTGGGCACAGACAACAGCACAAAGAGCAAGATGGTAGAGACAACAATACATCACACAAAGCAGCCACAACTGTCAGTAAGTGTCCATGACTGAGTCTTTCAATGAAGAGATTGAGATAAAACTGTTCAGTTAGAGTGTTTGTTGCAGCTTGTTCCAGTTGCTAGTTGCAGCGAACTGAAAATACGAGCAACCCAGGGATTTGTGTGCTTTGGGAACCTTTTACATAATTTGACTGTGTTTTTCCCCTGGTTGCATTTCGTTTTTTATTGTGCAATCAGAAATCATTTCTTCGTCTTCTTTTTTTTTCTATGGAGCACACAAAGAAGAGAGTGAAAGTGTACTGCTACAAAGCAGCAAGCAGGAACTCTGTGGAATACCAGAAGGCCAGGGGTAAATGTTTTGGAAGCCTTACCTTTTTGTTCAACCAGTTTGAATACAAAAGAAGCCATCCACACTTAATGGGCTATCAGCAGAACAATAGCATCTTAGAGAGCATGTGAGAGGACTTGAGGGTGAGCTAAATGACAGCAATGCTGACAAAGATATATCAGTTCTTCCTCTTTATATTAGATTAATTCGATCCCAAATGTAATCAACTGTTTAAGAATGTAACTTTAATCTAATTACAATCCTGGCTGATTACAGTTACTTCATATTTGTAATTTGTGTGTATCTGTGACTGTGTGTGCTGTGAGCAGGACTTGTGGTCAGTAAAGGCGGCCATAGGATATTACAACACTGAGACTTTGCCCCTGGACACTGAGCCTACGAAAAGTCAATAAGGAAGTCTGCCATGCAGCCAGGGTCTTTGTGCCAATTTCAGAATGTGGTATGTGAATGTTTTTTTTCATACGAGTGTCTTTCTGTATTTGTACCTTGTAATTAGCCATTATGTATGAGTGCATGCTATGTCCTGACCTGTTGAAGAATAAAGACTTTCTGATGAAGAGATGAATCACCACCCAGACTCATTTCTGTTTGACCTGTAGCTGTCAGTGGGTTATCAGACAGTGAGAGCACACATGCAAACACACACACACACACGGTGTCGGACTTACAGTACCATTAGGCAACTAATGCAATTGCCTGGGGCCTCATAACACAAGGGTGCCTTGTGAACTGGGCATCATTTTGTTTAATAATTCATTATTTTTGTTATCTTCCTCCTCTGCTTGAGGCCCTCCTCCACTCGTGAGTCATCACCGATGACAAACCGATCTAATTTGTCTCTAGTTTTTGAACAGTTGGGTCTATTAGTTATTACCCCATGCCGGAAAGCTATGACAAAACCGCAATAGAAAACGATGCAGATCTTTTTTCTACACACAATTAACTCCCTGATGTTTTCCCAAACTTTCCAATACCTTTCTGATGCAAATAAAAAATAATTACACCTTTCCCATATTCAAGTCATTTGAAATATTTTATTAGCCTTATGAACATAGAAACTTGGTTGCAGTTTGTATCTGTGCTAGAATGGTTGAAAAGTTCATAAAATGAAATAATATATTAGTATTGGTCGATATTGCAAAGACAATATCAGATAAAGGCCTGTATTGGCCCAGAATCCCTAAATTGAACGTGTAAAAACGAATAGAAAAGATGCAGGCTAGAAATGATAATGAACCCAGGACAAGGCTATATATTTTAAAACAACTGAGCTTTTTCTGGCTCGCAAATGACTTTTGACTAAGAAATCCGTGTAGCTCTTCATTTAGTTTTAAAATCCCAATGTGGCCCTCAAGATGAAATTACATATATATACTGTATATATATTTTTTTACACTTTAGCAGATGCACTTACCTAGGGCAATTTTCAGTAGTGAGTGAGTGCCTTTTTGTACTTTTTCCCATACTGGTCTCCTGTGGGAACTAAACCCACAACCTTGACATTACAAGTGCCATGCTCTACCAACTGATCCACAGGGGACTCACCCCAATGCAAAGACCTTTACAAGTGCGATCATATCAGTTAGCATGTTCATTCTTCTTTGTTCATCAAAGAAAAGACCTGGCTCCGAACAGCTCTTCATTCAGTAGCTATGATTGCTTTAAATGGGTGCTTGTCTCACTGGCCTCTACCTGGGGCCTCCAAATCACCAAGTCCGCCCATTCACACACACACACAGTCACACACACCCGAAGGAGTCTGTCTGGACGGCTCCTCATTAAAATAGTGGGATGGGTTTATATTTGGACGTCAGAGTTTAGTCTAACTGATGACGTACCCTTAGAGGAGTGACCGCGAGTCAGACGTTTTGGTACATATTGTTCACGGACGTTTCTGAAAACTAGAACTGATATAATGTCAACAACTAGAAAAAAACGAGCTTTCCGCGCTTATTTGTAGCGAGTAGCCTACAACATAAAGAGTTGGCTGTCACAAAGGGTTGGTCAAGCAAGCTCTGTTATGAATTATTGCTGATCAGGGTGCCTTCAATCTGTCACTGCAACATTTAGTTTACAGCAACAAGGAACACTTTCAATTCTCCAGTATTCTATTCTCAGGTCTAATGCAAACCACCAAACCCACCTCCCACCAGTCTGATGTGGCAAGGAATCGGAATGGATGTATTTCCTGGACGGAGTAAAATATGACATCTCGGGTTGTACTTATATCCGTGTTGCTGCTGTTGTGGTGTCACTGTCGCCATGTTTTGGGCTCCGGTGATTCTGGGACCGGGATAGTTCCGTCTCCAGACCGATCCGCCGACGGTGCTGATCTGCTCTCTATGGGGACCATGGTGGACACACACTCCGCGATGTTACGTCAGGGAAACACAGACGAGGTTAGTCTGGTAACTAATTAGATTTCAACCTTGAATCTCAAACTTTGTAACTCAATTTTCCCGACAGATGCACCCTGAAATGGCCATTTTTTCTTCAGAAAAAAATATTGTTGATCTGATTTGCCACGTTTAGTGGTGTTGAGCTATAGCTGCACAACTGGCAACTATTCAAGTAGGCATGAATGCGCATGTTGTATCTGGTCTCGTGACCGTTGTTTGTGAGGGCAACCTTTTTGCTTTAAGTTCAATTTGATATTATTTTAAATCCTTCTCTCATTTCCTTCATCTGCACTGCAATGAAATAACACATGACATCCACCATATTGTTATATTTTACGTTAACATTTGATATTTTAGTCATTTAGCAGACGCGCTTACCCAGAGCGATTTACACTAGTGAGTGCAATCTTTTCATACTTTTTATTTTCTTCTCCGTACAAGTGTGTTCTGCTCATTGCAGTAGATCATTGATGACGATGTATTTATTTGAAAGCTTCCCCTCTCTTCCAGTGTGATGTAGTAATTAAGTATTTGTGTGTGTGTCTTTCAGTGTGACATTGTGATGAACCTGAGTGCTGCTGATCGATGTGCGTTTGTGAAGGCCACTCCAGACTGCAGTATGGAAGACAGCTTCATCAACTACCTCAAGATGGCCTTCTGTCTACTACCACCCAACCTAACACCCCTCACTATCACACTCTGCGTAAGCACACTGTGTGTGTGTGCGCGTGCGTGCAGACCATTATTACATGCGTTATTACAGGCATTATACACAAATTTGGCATTAGCAAGTGTTCTTAATCAGAATTACCTACATGCATTCAAATAAGGAATCTGAAGCAACCTCAATCGGGGCTAGTATCATGAACACGAATAAAAGCTGCCACTTCCCCTTGTTCTGAGTAGAGCTTCCTCAAACTGAGCCATGCAGTAAAACTCATGAGTCAGGGTTTAATTCAGGAATTCTTCTCACAGAGCTGAGTTAGTCTGGATTACTTACTCCCCATAGGCCCATACTGTATTCACCTCATAGGCTCAATACTGAACACTTTACACTGTTCTTAGCCCATAAACCTAGTCGTATATACTAGTGATTTTTGGGGGGAGAAAGAGACCCAATACCTGCTTGTTGATATGAAAGTTATTTTTATAAACACTGATATTTCAGCCATGTCAGAAAACGAATCTAAATAATCTCTTTCCCCACCTCTCTACAGATTATCTGGTTGTTAATCTTGTTCATAGTTCTCGGACTGACGGCATCAAAGTTGTAAGTTTCTCTCACATGTTCCGTTTCCAACATATCTTTACTGAACATGAGTTTTGTAACACTCTCTCTCGCTACCAGGACACTAGCTGTAAAGAGATAGGTATTGTTTGTAATTGTGTTCCGCTGACTGCAGTTACAACAGTGTTATGTTCCGCTGACTGCAGTTACAACAGTGGTATCTCCAGCAGTTCACCCAGTAGTCACTTGACCACTGGAGATAAGTGTGTCATGGTTAAGGTGTGTGTGTGTCTTTTGTTTTCCTCTCAGGGAGATAAGAGTTGCAGTGTTTCTGTTCACCTCTAACATTTGTGATCAGGTCATGTGATTGATCACATGTATCACAGACAAAGCAGCTGCTCTTTGTGTTTGAACAGTGAAAGCAGAAGCAGTGGTATCAACCAATGAACAGAGCAGTGTTTGATTGAAAGTAAACGGCACATAAATATTTGGACAGTGTTTGGACTCTGTCAGGGTGTGTTCTATGTTAGCTATTGATTGGTTGAAGGTGTATCTTTGTGTTTATTCTCTCTGCAGCTTCTGTCCCAACCTCTCAGCCATCTCCTCCAGCCTTCGACTCACACACAACGTGGCTGTATCCTTCTATACAGGCCTCTCTCTCTTCCTCTCTCTCTCTCTCTCTCTCTCTCTCTCTCTCACACACACACACACAACATATTTCCATGCAGTTTTCTTTAAATGTGCTTAAATAATCACCATTGTTACACACAGACACACATACTCATGGACAAACTCTACTCCAGTACCAGAAGTGTTTTCCCTAAATGTGTGTGTCAGGGTGTGACGTTCCTGGCGCTAGGAAACGGAGCTCCAGATGTCTTCAGTGCCACTGTGGCCTTCTCCCGTCCACACACCGCTGGCCTGGCTATAGGAGCACTGTTTGGTACATGCACACACACTGCCTGGCTATAGGTGCACTGTTTGGTACATGCACACACACTGCCTGGCTATAGGTGCACTGTTCCTTAAACACACACAGAGTTTAATCGCTCGCTCCCTTCGTTCATAGGAGCGGGTATCTTTGTAACCACGGTGGTCGCCGGGTCTGTGTCATTGGTCAAACCCTTCACTGTAGCGTCCCGCCCCTTCCTGCGGGATGTCATCTTCTACATGGCTGCAGTCTTCTGGACCTTCATCATCCTCTACAGAGGAACTATATCACTGGGAGAGACACTAGGTACACATACAGAAGACAGAGACAGACAGACAGTCAGTCAGTCAGTCAGTCAGTCAGTCCACATTCATCATTACCCTGGGAGCTAAACAACACCAGACGTTTCTTGATTCATAGACTCTGTGTTTTGTGTACTTCAGAAGGTAGGAGGACTAGTCACGCTGATGGTTGGGGTGGAATAAGTGTTTGTCTGTGTTTCTCTCTGCAGGGTACCTTGGGCTGTATGTGGTGTATGTGGTAACAGTCATTGTGAGTGCCTACATCTATAGTCATCAGAAACACTCAGCAACTAGAAGTTCCACCCAGAGCTCAACACACGCACCAGCTGACACACACGTACCAGGTGACACACACACACACACTAAACTGTATTATCCATTCAAAGTCCTATTTACCCTAACCCTTAAGCCTAACCCTTACCATAACTGTATCCCTAACCCAAATGCTAACCCTAACCTGTAGCCCTAACCCTAACCTATCCCATAAGCTTAAAATAGCCTGTGTACTCATGGGGACGTGGGGAATGTTCCCCAGAGGGAGAATTTTCCTTGTTTTACTAACCTTGTGGGGACTTTGGGGGATTTTTAGGTCCCCACAAGTATAGCAGAACTAACACACACATACACACACCTACACCCTGTGTGTCTGACAGTTGATTCTCTCTGCAGAGCTCCAGACGTCTGAGTCAGACCAGGCTCCTCTTTTATCTAATGGCAGCATCCAGGAGGGCTATGGTAACAACCACAGTCACTGTGCACATTCCACTAAGTTATACCTCTGGGGTGTGCTACGAGAACCAATTCAGTCGAGTGTGTGTGTGTGTGCGTGTATAGATAGTGAGTACCGTCCCCTGCTCCCCTACTGTGAGTCGACCAGTTCCATCCTGCTGAATTCTCTAAACCCGGTGGACAGCAGGACCTGGAGGAGGAAGACCTGGCGCTGGAGGACTGTGAAAATACTGAAGGTGTGTGTGCATGAATGTATGTGTGCGATTTGCTGGTTGCAGATCTGAATGTGTGTTTTTGCACTTTTCATTTGCAGATCTGTAGGAATTAGGGTTAAGGGTAAGGGGAATGGACAAGGGTTGGAAACAGAGCTAGAGCTTGACAAGAGCATCAGTGTGTGTTTGAGTGCGAGTGGTTTGCTGAGCTGCAGTCCCCCCCATAGATGCCACTGGAGTTGCTGCTGCTGTTGACTGTTCCAGTGGTGGATCCTGACAAAGAAGACAGGAACTGGAGAAGACCATTAAACTGCCTCCACCTTGTCACTGCGCCGCTGGTTTGTGTGCTCACCTTCAGCTCCGGAGAGTGTGAGTTTGCATGCCTGTGTGGGGTCAAAGAACCTTCATCTCTATTCCTCTCCAGAGGAAGTGTGTTAACTGACTGGACTGGTGTTCTCTCTCTCTGTAGACGGTTTGTATCTGATCGAGGGTCAGTTTCCTGTCTGGGCGTTGACGTTGCTCTTTGGCCTCTTCCTCTCTGCCATAGTCTTCCTCACCACTTCTAATGACCAGCCACCGGCATACCACTTAGTAAGACACACAGACTCATTCATTCACTCTGTCACTGTTTTTGTTTCTGCTAGGTGTTGTGGTGTTTGTATAATGTGTGTTTTTTTTTTTCAATAGGTGTTCTCTCTGTTGGGCTTTGTGGTGAGTGCGATGTGGATCAGTGCTGCAGCCTCGGAGGTGGTCAGTATCCTGCACATGCTCGGTGTGGTCCTTAGTCTTTCCAACAATTTACTGGGTCTCACACTGCTGGCCTGGGGAAATAGCATTGGGGGTGAGACACACACACACTGCGGTTACCGCTGCCCTCACCTACTAAATATACAAAAGATATACAAAAGACAAACAGACTGCTTACTTATTGTGGTGTTGAATCTGTTTGTTTCGGTTCCTAGATTGTTTTTCTGACATCACCATCGCTCGCCAGGGCTACCCACGGATGGCATTATCAGCCTGCTTTGGGGGAATCATCTTTAGTATCCTTTTGTGTGTCTGCTGTGCAAGTTAAAAGTGAGTGTGTGTATGTCTGCTGGATGTGTTTGTGCAAGTTAAAAGCGAGTGTGTGTGTGTCTGCTGGATGTGTTTGTGCAAGTTTAAAGCGAGTGTGTGTGTGTCTGCTGGATGTGTGTTTGTGCAAGTTAAAAGCGAGTGTGTGTGTGTCTGCTGGATGTGTTTGTGCAAGTTAAAAGTGAGTGTGTGTGTGTCTGCTGGATGTGTTTGTGCAAGTTTAAAGCGAGTGTGTGTGTGTCTGCTGGATGTGTGTTTGTGCAAGTTAAAAGCGAGTGCGTGTGTGTCTGCTACGTGTAGGTCTATGCTGTCATTTGTGCATCATGTTTCTGCCCTTGATCATGTTCCTTTCAGACATGCTGATTGGAGTGGGCATTGGCTGTCTGATACAGATGTTTAACAACGAACCAGTGGTGACGGTACGTCTGCTCTTAGCTTCAGTACCATTCACCTCATATAGGAACAAAAATATAAACGCAACAATTTCTAATATTTGACTGAGTTCTTACAGTTCATATAAGGAAATCAGTAAATTGAAATAAATTAATTAGGCCATAATCTATGGATTTCACATGACTGGGAATACAGATATGCATCTGTTGGTCACAGATACCTTTAAAAAAACAGTCAGTATCTGGTGTGATCACCATTTGCCTCATACAGCACGACACATCTCATTCGTGTAGAGTTGATCAGGCTGTTGATTGTGGAATGTTGTCCCACTCCTATTCAATGGCTGTGCGAAGTTGCTGGATATTGGCAGGAACTGGAACACGCTGTCGTACATGCCGACCCAGAGCATCCCAAACATGCTCAATGGCTGACATGTCTGATGAGTATGCAGGCCATGGAAGAACTGGGACATTTTCAGCTTCCAGGAATTGTGTACAGATCCTTGGGACATGGAGCCGTGCATTATCATGCTGAAACATGAGCAGTGGAGGCTGCTGAGGGGAGAACGGCACATAATAATGGCCAGAAGGGAGCAAATGGATACCATTCCACTGATTCCGCACCAGTCATTACCACGAGCCCATTCCCCAATTAAGGTGCCACGAACATCCTGTGAACATGAGGTGATGGCGGCGGATGAATGGCATGGCAATGGGCCTCAGGATCTCGTCAGAGTATGTCTGTGCATTCAAATGACCATCAATAAAATGCAATTATGTTCGTTGTCTGCCCATACCATAACCCCACCATCGAGCACCCTGTTCACAATGTATACATCAGCAAACCGCTCGCCCACACGCCGCCATACACGTGGTCTGCGGTTGAGGCCAGTTGGCCAAATTCCCTAAAACAACGTCGGAGACGGCTTATGGTAGAGAAATTAACATTAAAGTCTCTGGCAACAGCTCTGGTGGACATTCCTGCAGTCAGCATGCCGATTGCACACTCCCTCAAAACTTGAAATATCTGTGGCATTGTGGTTTGTGACAAAACTGCACATTTTAGTGGCCTTTTATTGTCCCCAGCACAAGGTGCACCGTGTAATGATCATGCTGTTTAATCAGATTCATGATATACCACATCTGTCAGGTGGATGGATTATCTTGGCAAAGGAGAAATGTTGAGTAACAGGGATGTAAACAAATTTGTGCAAAAAAATGTGAGCAAAATTAGTACGTATGAAATTTTTTGGGGATCTTTTAGTTCAGCTCATGAAACATTGGACAAACATTACATATTGCTTTTATTTTTGTTATATTCTTGTTCAGTGTATATATACACAGTACCAGTCAAAAGTTTGGACACACCTACCCATTTAAGGAGTTTTCTTTCATTTGACTATTTTCTACACTGTAGAACAATAGTGAAGACATCAAAACTATGAAATAACACATATGGAATCATGTTGTAACCAAAAAAGTGTTAAACTAATCAAAATATATTTTAGATTCTTCAAAGTAGCCATCCTTTGCCTTGATGACAGTTTTGCACACTCTTGGAATTTTCTCAACCAGCTTCACCTGGAATGCTTTTCCAACAGTCTAGAAGGATTTTCCACATATGCTGAGCAGTTGTTGGCTGCTTTTCATTCACTCTTCGGTCCAACTCATCCCAAACCATTTCATTTGGGTTGAGGTAGGGTGATTGTGGAGGCCAGGTCATCTGATACAGCACTCCATCATTCTCCTTGGTCAAATAACCCTAACACAGCCTGTAGGTGTGTTGGGTCATTGTCCTGTTAAAAAACAAATGATAGTGGGACCAAGCGCAAACCAGATGGGATGGCGTATCGCTGCAGAATGCTGTGGTAGCCATGCTGGTTAAGTGTGCCTTGAATTCTAAATAAATCACTGACAGTGTCACCAGCAAAGCATCCCCACACCTTCACACCTCCTCCTTGCTTCACGGTGGGAACCACACATTCGTAGATCATCCGTTCACCTACTGCGTCTCTCAAAGACACAGTCTTTCGAACCTAAAATCTAAAATACAGTGCCTTGCGAAAGTATTCGGCCCCCTTGAACTTTGCGACCTTTTACCACATTTCAGGCTTCAAACATAAAGATATAAAACTGTATTTTTTTGTGAAGAATCAACAACAAGAGGGAGACAATCATGAAGTGGAACGACATTTGTTGGATATTTCAAACTTTTTTAAGAAATCAAAAACGGAAAAATTGGGCGTGCAAAATTATTCAGCCCCTTTACTTTCAGTGCAGCAAACTCTCTCCAGAAGTTCAGTAAGGATCTCTGAATGATCCAATGTTGACCTAAAGGTCGCAAAGTTCAAGGGGGCCGAATACTTTCGCAAGGCACTGTATGTACTCATCAGACCAAATTACAGATTTCCACCTGTCTACAGTCTCCTCTGAACAGTTGATGTTGAGATGTGTCTGTTACTTGAACTCTGAAGCATTTATTTGGGCTGCAATTTCTGAGGCTGGTAACTAATGAACTTGTCCTCTGCAGCAGAGGTAACTCTGGGTCTTCCTTTCCTGTGGCTGTCCTCAAATTTTCCAGATTGTCTGACCTTCATGTCTTAAAGTAATGATCGACTGTCGTTTCTCTTTGCTTATTTGATTTTTTTCTTGCCATAATGTGTTACCAAATAGGGCTATCTTCTGTATACCACCTCTACCTTGTCACAGCACAACTGTTTGGCTCAAGTGCCTTAACTTCTTGGATATAGGTGGCGTTCTTTTAATTTATGGATAAAAAAACGTCCCCGTTTTAAGAGCAATATTTTGTCACGAAAAGATGCTCGACTATGCATATAATTGGCAGCTTTGGAAAGAAAACACTCTAAGGTTTCCAAAACTGCAAAGATATTATCTGTGAGTGCCACAGAACTCATGCTACAGGCGAAACCAAGATGAAACTTCAACCAGGAAATGGGCAGAATTTTTGAAGCTCTGTTTTCCATTGTCTCCTTATATGGCTGTGAATGCGCCGGGAATGAGCCTGCCCTTTCTATCGTTTCTCCAAGGTGTCTGCAGCATTGTGACGTATTTGTAGGCATATCATTGGAAGATTGGCCATAAGAGACTACATTTACCAGGGGTCCGCCCGGTATCCTTTGTCTAAATTGGTGCGTAATCTACAAGCTGCACACAGTCATCCAGTGATTGAGAGGAGAGAGGAGGCTTTCAACGAACGATATATCATGAAGAGATATGTGAAAAACACCTTGAGGATTGATTCTAAACAACGTTTACCATGTTTCAGTCGATATTATGGAGTTAATTTGGAAAAAAGTTCGGCGTTTTGAAGACTGAATTTTTGTTTTTTTTTGGTAGCCAAACGTGACGCACCAAACGGAGCAATTTCTCCTAAACAAATAATCTTTCAGGAAAAACTGAGCATTTGCTATCTAACTGAGAGTCTCCTCATTGAAAACATCTGAAGTTCTTCAAAGGTAATGATTTTATTTGAATGATTTTCTGGTTTTTGTGAAAATGTTGTCTGCTGATGCTAACGCTAAATGCTACGCTAGCCGCGCTAGCTGTTACACAAATGCTTATTTTGCAATGGTTGAGAAGCATATTTTGAAAATCTGAGATGACAGTGTTGTTAACAAAAGGCTAAGCTTGAGAGCTAGCATATTAATTTCATTTCATTTGCGATTTTCATGAATAGTTAACGTTGTGTTATGCTAATAAGCTGCGGGGATAATTACACTCCTGGATACAGGTTTTTTTCGTAGCTAAACGTGACGCACCAAACGGAGCGATTTCTCCTAAACAAATAATCTTTCAGGAAAAACTGAGCATTTGCTATCTAACTGAGAGTCTCCTCATTGAAAACATCTGAAGTTGTTCAAAGGTAATGATTTTATTTGAATGATTTTCTGTTTTTTGTGAAAATGTTGCCTGCTAATGCTGATGCTAAATGCTACGCTAGCTGCGCTAGCTGTTACACAAATGCTTGTTTTGCTATGGTTGAGAAGCATAGTTTGAAAATCTGAGATGACAGTGTTGTTAAAAGGCTTAAGCTTGAGAGCTAGCATATTAATTTAATTTCATTTGCGATTTTCATGAATAGTTAACGTTGCGTTATGGTAATGAGCTTGAGGCTGTATTCACGATCCCGGATCCGGGATGGCTCGACGCAAGAAGTTAAGGAAAGTAAGAAATTCCACTAACTTTTAACAAGGGACTCCTGTTAACCTGTTGCGACGAGCAATCCCATATCCGGGATCCTATTTATAGCCTCAAGCTCATTACCATAACGCAACGTTAATTGAAATGCATTTCAGGTGACTACCTCATGCAGCTGGTTGAGAGAATGCCAAGAGTGTGCAAAGCTGTCATCAAGGCAAAGGGTGTCTACTTTGAAGAATCTCAAATATAAAATATATTTTGATTTGTTTTACACTTTTTTTGGTTACTACATAATTCCATGTGTTATTTCATAGTTTTGATGTATTCACTATTATTCTACGATGTAGAAAATACAAATAAAGAAAAACCCTTGAATGAGTAGGTGTGTCCAAACTTTTGACTGGTACTGTATATAAGCTGTTTGTAACTGTCTGAAATAAGCATTTTGTAGAGGTAGTGACCAGAGAATTGAATTGGACTGGTACTCCCCTCTTGCAACAGCTTGATTTTATTTGTGTGTTAAAATGTGCCAAAGGTTAGTTTCTCATTTATTTTCTCCACCCCCCCTCTCGCTCTAACCCCCACCCCTTTACACCACCCAGTTGGAACCAGAGGGTTTGTTGACCTGGGTTCTAGCAGGTTCTCTGGGTCTCTCTCTGGTCTTCTCCTTCATCCTAGTTCCTCTGCGTTGTTTCCACCTGGGCCGGGCCTATGGAATCTTCCTCCTGCTCTTCTATGCAGTCTTCCTCCTGGTTGCGCTGCTCACAGAGTTCGGCTTTATCCACACCTGAAGCCTGTACGAGATGGTTTGGACCAGTCTGATAGAGCCATCTGTGAAT
The DNA here is from genome assembly GCF_018296145.1 of Oncorhynchus tshawytscha. Taxonomy (NCBI): domain Eukaryota; kingdom Metazoa; phylum Chordata; class Actinopteri; order Salmoniformes; family Salmonidae; genus Oncorhynchus; species Oncorhynchus tshawytscha. The sequence continues at coordinate 32,146,732 of NC_056432.1, forward strand.
ACTGACCAGACGGGTTCGAGACCTGAGAGACTTTCCTCTTCCTGGGAGAGATGGAGTCACAGCCAATCACACTGTGCCTTAACGGAGTTGGAACCAATCAGACTGTGATTTAACTTTTGTCTGTTTACACTGACTATATTTTTTATATTTAGATCGCCATTAGCTGTTACATAAGGACCAGCTTCTCTTACTGGGGTCCACACAAAACAATTACACACATATACAGAAATAACAGTAACACACAGTTTTAAAGTAACCCATGTACTGACAAGGAGTAAAAAAAATTTTAAAAAAATGCAGTAGCACTTTAAGGGAATTTTCTCCTTTAAATCAATGTGAATGTAGTGTCTTGTAGTGAGAAAAACTGCCGTCTGGAATGGTTGATGTGAGTCAATTGTATAAAATGTGCTCTTTTGTGGGCCTCCCGAGTGACACAGTAGTGCTACCTGTGCCACTAGAGATTCTGGGTTCGAGTCCAGTTTCTTTCGCAGTCGGCCACAACCCGAGAGACCCATGGGGCGGTGCACAATTGGCAGGGATGTCCTTGTCCCACCGCGCACCAGTGACTCCTGTCGCAGGACGGGCGCAGTGCACACGGAGAAGGTCCCCAGGTGTACAGTGTTTCCTCTGACACATTGGTGTGGCTGGCTTCCGGGTTAAGTGGGCATTATTGTGTCAAGAAACAGTGCAGTTTGGTCGTGTTTCAGAGGACGCACTGTTCTCGACCTTCGCCTCTCCTGAGTCCGTACGGGAGTTACAGCGATGAGACAAGACTAAACTACCAATTGGGAAAATATACTTTTTTTTTTTTTTTCTCCCTTCTTTTAAAAAAAAATAAAATGCTATTTGCAACACATTATCGATCATTTTGATTTCCTACTGAATTTTAAATAATATGGCTTAGAAACACCTACAGTGGGGCTAAAAAATATTTAGTCAGCCACCAATTGTGAAAGTTCTCCCACTTAAAAAGATGAGGCCTGTAATTTTCATCATAGGTACACTTCAACTATGACATGAAATGAGAAAAAAATCCAGAAAATCACATTGTAGGATTTTTTATGAATTTATTTGCAAATTATGGTGGAAAATAAGTATTTGGTCACCTACAAACAAGCAAGATTTCTGGCTCTCACAGACCTGTAACTTCTTCTTTAAGAGGCTCCTCACAGGCTTACCTGTATTAATGGCACCTGTTTGAACTTGTTATCAGTATAAAAGACACCTGTCCACAACCTCAAACAGTCACACTCCAAACTCCACTATGGCCAAGACCAAAGACCTGTCAAAGGACACCAGAAACAAAATTGTAGACCTGCACCAGGCTGGGAAGACTGAATTTGCAATAGGTAAGCAGCTTGGTTTGAAGAAATCAACTGTGGGAGCAATTATTAGGAAATGGAAGACATAAGACCACTGATAATCTCCCTCGATCTGGGGCTCCACACAAGATCTCACCCCGTGGGGTCAAAATGATCACAAGACCGGTGAGCATAAAATCCCAGAACCACACGGAGGGACCTAGTGAATGACCTGCAGAGAGCTGGGACCAAAGTAACAAAGCCTACCATCAGTAACACACTACGCCGCCAGAGACTCAAATCCTGCAGTGCCAGACGTGTCCCCCTGCTTAAGCCAGTACATGTCCAGGCCCGTCTGAAGTTTGCTAGAGAGTATTTGGATGATCCAGAAGAAGATTGGGAGAATGTCATATGGTCAGATGAAACCAAAATATAACTTTTTGGTAAAAACTCAACCTGTCGTTTTTGGAGGATAAAGAATGCTGAGTTGCATCCAAAGAACACCATACCTACTGTAAAGCATGGGGGTGGAAACATCATGCTTTGGGGCTGTTTTTCTGCAAAGGGACCAGGACGACTGATCCGTGTAAAGGAAAGAATGAATGGGGCCATGTATCGTAAGATTTGAGTGAAAACCTTCCATTAGCAAGGGCATTGAAGATGAAACGTGGCTGGGTCTTTCAGCATGACAATGATCCCAAACACACCGCCCGGGCAACGAAGGAGTGGCTTCGTAAGAAGCATTTCAAGGTCCTGGAGTGGCCTAGCCAGTCTCCAGATCTCAACCCCATAGAAAATCCTTGGAGCGAGTTGAAAGTCTGTGTTGCCCAGCAACAGCCCCAAAACATCACTGATCTAGAGGAGATCTGCATGGAGGAATGGGCCAAAATACCAGCAACAGTGTATGAAAACCTTGTGAAGACTTACAGAAAACGTTTGACCTCTGTTATATACCCTTTGTTGGCAATGACAAAGTATTGAGATGAAGTATTTGGTCAATAAAAGTTTTTTTCCACTATCATTTGCAAATAAATTAGTAAAAAATCCTACAATGTGATTTTCTGGATTTTTTTTCTCATTTTGTCTGTCATATAAGTGTAACTATGATGAAAATTACAGGCCTCTCTCTTCATTTTAAGTGGGAGAACTTGCACAATTAGTGGCTGACTAAATACTTTTTTGCCCCACTGTATATAGTTCCAACTTCTGAGAAGGGGAACCAATCGTGAAACAGCAAGGCACAGCTATTTAAATCATTTGAAGATGGCCCTAAACAAGCTATTTTATGCAGTTGCATCAAACAATGTTATACATTTTTATCAAGGAATTGTATTATTTTACTACTACAGATGTACGATAGCTATAGAGGTAGTACATTATCGTCCCTGATAGATATTTGCAGGTGAAATTGTTGCATATAAAAAGCACCTTTGGTAAAGGATTCTCTTGTTGAAGCTGTCTGGGCTGTGTGTGTATGCGTTAAAGAAGATGATATCAGGGTAAAAAGCACTTATGCATAGACTCATGTCTAGGTTCTGAGATGATGATTATTGTGTATTGTACCCGTTTAAGATATAAATAAAACCATCCAAAATCCTTCCTGTAACATCCACACAGAGAAGATGGTTAAAATACCATAGGTGTCTATAGCCATGTCTCAGGGCTAGTCTGAGCCCTGCCACTTTAAAGCAAAGGTAGCTACACAAATACACTTGGCAAAGTGAACAATGTATTTAAATGATTCCTCATTTAATACACCAAATACATTATAATACACTTACAGAATAACAAGTTATAAAAGTAAAGTCTTCTCTTAGGTTTGTTCAAACGCTGGCTAGGAGATATAGCTGTAGGTTACTGGACATGTGCAGGGGTTTGAGGTGTGTGTTGGGTGGGGGGGTGGGCATAGTGGCTGTTGAGGGGGCTTAGCCTAGTGCTGGCAGACGGGGCGGGATCGTGTGAGTTTGTACGTATCTACAGGCAGCCTGGTATTCACCTACAGGTATGTGTCCTTTCACTGTCCAGACGTGTGTCCTCTCTGTGGTGAGCAGTGAAGAAGAGCAGTGTGAAATTCCAAATTCTAGTGACTCCTCGTACTCTGGTGTTGGCCTTGAACATTAGCTCTGTCTCACAGCTAGAGGGCCTAACTCTGACCCTTAAAAACACAGCCCGATGCTCTGCTTCAACTGTCAATGCATCAGCAGACTAAGGTCCTGTCAGGGTTGGGGTTAGATAAAGCTGTTAAACCTGTTTGAACACAGATCCATTCAGATAGAGAACATGATTCATATCAACATAAATCCCTGCTGCATCTCAACAGGTCCAGGATCCAGGCTCTAGTTCAGTGACACCTTCACATCTGTCCACATTACAACTGTCCGACCAAGCTGCTAGAGTACACTTCCTCAGGATGGGAGGAGGGGGAAGAAGGGAAGGAGACAGACAGAGACTTGAGGGGTTCTCGGTCTTGTCATTGTGGAAGACAATCACCATTAAGTTCACAGTGTGCTCTGTGACATGATGACTGAAGTTAAAGAGGTGTGTGTGTAAGAGAGAGAGAGCGAAACAGTGAGTGAGTGTTAGTTAATACTAAGTGGTCCTTGTGAGTTGGGTTGAGGTTCAGGGTCAGGGCAGGGAGGAGGGATTTCCAGCTCTCTTTCTACGAGGCTTCGGTCTGACTGGGGTAGGTTCTCTCTGGAGTACTCAGCATACCACTCCTGTACACACACACCAATAACACATTAATCATACAATTTTTCTTGTCACAGCTGACATCAGAAATATACAAATGTGTAATCCAATTTGCTAGACAGCAGAAGAAGCTGGTAGGAGGCGCTATAGATGGACCTGCTCATTGTAATGGAACAAAGTATATGTTTGATACTGGTCCATTCATTCCATTCCAGTCTTTACACTGAGCCTGTCTTCCTAGTAATCGTTCCACCAGCCTCCTCTGATAGAAAAGGCAAGATTAACATCACCTTTGTAGCTAGGTCACGTTAGCTAAAGTCTTATTTAAAGTGACAAATCTAGCATTGAGCAGTCAGCAGGATTCTGGTTGTCATGGCAGCATGAGGCTCACCTGGATCTCTTCCTCATACATCTTCATGCTGAGGTCACTCTTGGTCCGCGACCTCCGACCCAAGTACACCAGAAACGAGCTCTACACACACACACACACACACACCCGTCTATATTTTTGAGAGTGTAGGACGGGAAAGGTTTGTGAAGCTGTGTGAGCGAGCGAGTGTGTGTGTCTGTCTATTTGTGAGTGTTGGTCGGTGTGTGTGTTCTCACCCCGCTGCGGTCCATGGCCACCAGTACTCCCTGTAGAGAGTTGAGTGAGGAGAGTCCAGGGCACGTCTGCTTATAAAGCTCCAGAGTAGCCAACGCCTCGTCACGACTCACCTCTGCCTCAAACACTATACCGTTCTCATCTACAACACACAAACACACATCTCAAACACTATACCGTTCTCATCTACAACACACAAACGCAACATAGTTACACACATCTCAAACACTATACCGTTCTCATCTACAACACACAAACACACCATCATTACACACATCTCAAACACTATACCGTTCTCATCTACAACACACAAACGCAACATAGTTACACACATCTCAAACACTATACCGTTCTCATCTACAACACACAAACGCAACATAGTTACACACATCTCAAACACTATACCGTTCTCATCTACAACACACATCTCAAACACTATACCGTTCATCTACAACACACAAACACACCATCATTACACACATCTCAAACACTATACCGTTCTCATCTACAACACACAAACGCAACATAGTTACACACATCTCAAACACTATACCGTTCTCATCTACAACACACAAACACCATCGTTACATCTCAAACACTATACCGTTCTCATCTACACCACACAAACACACCATCGTTACATCTCAAACACTATACCGTTCTCATCTACACCACACAAACACACCATCGTTACACACATCTCAAACACTATACCGTTCTCATCTACACCACACAAACACACCATCGTTACACACATCTCAAACACTATACCGTTCTCATCTACAACACACAAACACACATCTCAGACACTATACCGTTCTCATGTACAACACACAAACACACTATCGTTACACACATCTCAAACACAATACCGTTCTCATGTACAACACACAAACACACCATCGTTACACACATCTCAAACACTATACCATTCTCATCTTACTAACATTTTTCATTGCACGCATGCACACCCTTACCCTCAGGATCTAACAGTGGTTCTTTGTTCTTCCGGCTGTAGTTCATACGGAACACAAACGCATCCAGGATGAAGGCAACGATGATGGTCATCACCACCTAGAGAGGACAGAGATAATTACACACGTGCGCACACACACACACACGCACACACACAACTCTCACCATGGTGACAATGTAGAAGGTCATGAAGTAGAGGCGGCTCCAGTGAGTTGTCATGGAGGTCACTCCTTCCTGTTGGGTAGGGGACAGCAGCTGTCAATCAACCTCAGTAACTTGGACAAGCTTGACAGTCAGGCAGCAGCAGAGGTTTAATCAGACAGGTGACAGGCAGCATACAGTGTGAGAAGGAAGAGTCTTACCATGGTGATGTACCAGTTGTTTACCACAGTCAGCTCAAACAGAGTCACTGCAGAGAGAGAGAGAGAGATGCTGAATCCCACATCAAAATCTATCCGTTTATTATATAACAAAATAGTATATAGGGAACTGCTAGTATTGATGACTGTGTGTGTGTTTACCAAAGCTGCTGAGAATGTTGTCGAAGTTGTTGAGATAGTAGTAACCCTCATCCAGCACCGTCCTATTGCCTATGGTTACATTGATCTGCCTGTATGAATCTGCTACTGTACTGGTACTGTGAGAACGAGAGATAGAAGAGAGACAAACTGAAACCCAGGTGAACCACCCTGACCAAGATGGCCGTCATATTACTGGAGCACCAATATCTTTTCTAGTACTCTTAGTCTGTGGTAGGCTCTGCTTCGAACAAAGTGTCAGGTTAGACTGACAGGTTAGTGTGTGAGTGAACTTGGTGTAAGAGTATATGCGTGACTCACTTGCAGCAGTTAGGGTAAACTACATCAGCGAAGAACTCCATCCCCACAATGGCAAAGGAGTAGTAGAAGATGATCAATGTCAGCCCCAGGCTGAGAACACATACAAGTTTTTATTAAGTAGATTCTTACACAAGGTTCATAGAGTTGAAGGTGGAAGTTCACATGCACCTTAGCCAAATACATTTAAACTCATTTTTTCACAATTCCTGACATTTAATCCTTGTAAAAATTCAGTTTTAGGATAACCACTTTATTTTAAGAATGTGAAATGTCAGAATAATAGTAGAGAGAAAGATTTATTTGA